>NC_037678.1:19893602-19923136 GCF_003255815.1 Theropithecus gelada
GTTTTTTTTTTTTTTTTTTTTTTTTTTTTTTTGAGATGAAGTCTGGCTCTGTCGCCCAAGCTGGAGTGCAGTGGCGCGATCCTGGCTCACTGCAAGCTCCGCCTCCTGGGTTCACGCCATTCTCCTGCCCCAGCCTCCCGAGTAGCTGGGACTACAGGCGCCCGCCACCGCGCCCGGCTCATTTTTTTTTTTGTATTTTTAGTAGAGACCGGGTTTCACTGTGGTCTCGATCTCCTGACCTTGTGATCCGCCCGCCTCGGCCTCCCAAAGTGCTGGGATTACAGGCGTGAGCCACCGCGCCCAAAAAAAAAAAAAATTTTTTGAGACGGAGTCTCCCTCTGTCGCCCAGGCTGGAGTGCAGTGGCCAGATCTCAGCTCACTGCAAGCTCCGCCTCCCGGGTTCCCGCCATTCTCCTGCCTCAGTCTCCTGAGTAGCTGGGACCACAGGCGCCGCCACCTCGCCCGGCTAATTTTTTGTGTTTTTAGTAGAGACGGGGTTTCGCCGTGTTAGCCAGGATGGTCTCGATCTCCTGACCTTGTGATCCGCCCGTCTCGGCCTCCCAAAGTGCTGGGATTACAGGCTTGAGCCACCGCGCCCGGCCTCTTTTGTATTTTTTAGTAGAGACGGGGTTTCACCGTGTTCGCCAGGATGGTCTCGATCTTCTGACCTCGTGATCCGCCCGTCTCGGCCTCCCAAAGTGCTGGGATTACAGGCTTGAGCCACCGCACCCGGCTTTTTTTTTTTTTTTTTTTTTTAAAGACAGAGTCTTCTTCTGTCATCCAGGCTGCAGGACAGTGACATCATCATAGTCACTGCAGCCTTGAACTCCTGAGCTCAAGCTGTCCTCCCACCTCAGCCTTCTGGGTAGCTAGAACTACAAGTGCACACCATCATGCCCAGCTAATTAAAAAAATTTTGGGGGGCCAGGCACGGTGGCTCATGCCTCTAATCAGTACTTTGGGAGGCCGAGGTGGGTGGATCACTTGAGGTCAGGAGTTCGTAACCAGCCTGGCCCACATGGTGAAACCCAGTCTCTACTAAAAAAATACAAAAATTAGCCAGGCATGGTGGCACACGCTTGTAATCCCAGCTACTTGGGAGGCTGAGGCAGGAGAATCGCTTGAATCCAGGAGGTGAAGGTTGCAGTGAGCCGAGATTGCACCACTGCACTCCAGCCTGGGCAACAGAACAAGACTCCACCTTAAAAAAAAAAAAAAAAAAAAAATTGTAGAGATGGCAGTCTCACTATGTTGCCCAGGCTGGTCTTGAACTCCTGGGCTCAAGTGATCCTCCTGCCTCAGCCTCCCAAATCACTGGAATTATAGGAGTGAGCCACCACCTCTGGCCAAAGACTTTATATTTAGTAAACATATCAGTACACATCTAAGTCATATTACAGAAGAAATAACTCAACCTGGGGTCTGGGAGAATTTTTGTACTTTGGAGGAGTCTTTGCATATCTCTGGTCTGAGATTCCCTGGCCTAGAGGACCTGAAGAACCCAATTGTGGGCCCTCCCTGGATGCAGGATGCTGTTCTCCAGGAACTCCCACTGGGGACAGAAATTGGGGCCCATTGGGAACAGAAACAGGTCCATGATTCTAGGGGAGAAGTCTGTGGTCTGCGTGACCTGGTGGAAGGCACTCAACTTCTCTGGGCTGGACTCCCTACTGATAACATGAGAATTACATTCGTCTTATTTCATCATGGGCAGGACCTAGTATCAAATAGCAGTCCAGACATGCTCATTCTCAGACTGGTCTAAGCTCAGGGTGAGAAGCAAATGTAAGGACATTGTCCAACCTCCTTGAGGTAATTAATAAAAGGATTGGGCCAAACTTATTTCATAATAAAAGTTCTTATTCTGGCCAGCCACGGTGGCTCACGCCTGTAATCTCAGCACTTTGGGAGGCCAAGGTCGGTAGATCACTTGAGTCCAGGAGTTTGAAACCAGTCTGGGCAACATGGAGAAATCCCATCTCTACAAAAAATTAAAAAAAAAAAAATTTGCCAGGCGTGGTGGCGCATGCCTGTAGTTCCCAGCTACCTGGGAGGCTAAGGTGGGAGGATCATCTGATCCTGGAAGGTTGAGGCTGCAGTGAACTGTGATTGTGCCACTTCGCGCTAACCTAGGTGACAGAGTGAGACCCTGTCTCAAATAAAGTTGAGATATAATAAAAGTTCTTATTCTGGGCCAGGCACAGTGGCTCACGCCTGTAATCCTGGCATTTTGGGAGGCTGAGGCAGACAGATCACTTGAGGTCAAGAGTTCAAGACCAGCCTGGCCAAAATGGCAAAATCCCATCTCTACTCAAAATATAAAAATTAGCCAGGTATGGTGGTGCATGCCCATAGTCTCAGTTACTCAGGAAGCTGAGGAAGGAGAATCGCTTGAACCCGGGAGATAGATGCTGCAGTGAGCTGAGATTGTGCCACTGCAACCCAGTCTGGGCGACAGAGGGAGACTCCATCTCAAAAAAAAGTAGATGGGTGTGGTGGTGCATACCTGTAGTCCCTGCTGCTTGGGTAATTTGAGGCTGCAGTGAGCTATGACTGTGCCACTGCACTTCAGCCTGGGTAACAGAGCAAGACCTTGCCTAAATAAATACATGGCCGGGCACAGTGGCCCATGCCTGTAATCCCAGCACTTTGGGAGGCCAAGGCAGGCAGATCACCTGAGGTCATGAGTTAGAGACCAGCCTGGCCAACATAGTGAAACCCCATCTCTACTAAAAATACAAAAATTAGCTGGGCATGGTGGTACATGCCTGTAGTCCCAGCTACTCAGGAGGCTGAGGCAGGAGAATCACTTGAACCCAGGAGATGGAGTTTGCAGTGAGCCGAGATTGCGCCACTGCACTCCAGCCTGGGCAACAGAGGTAGACTCTGTCTCGAAATAAAAAAATAAATAAATGGGCCGGGCGCGGTGGCTCAAGCCTATAATCCCAGCACTTTGGGAGGCCGAGACGGGCGAATCACGAGGTCAGGAGATCGAGATCATCCTGGCTAACATGGTGAAACTCCGTCTCTACTAAAAAAATGCAAAAAACTAGCCGGGCGTGGTGGCAGGCGCCTGTAGTCCCAGCTACTCGGGAGGCTGAGGCAGGAGAATGGCGTAAACCCGGGAGGCGGAGCTTACAGTGAGCTGAGATCCGGCCACTGCACTCCAGCCTGGGCGACAGAGCGAGACTCGGTCTCAAAAAAGATTAAAAAAAAATAAATAAATAAATAAAAATAAATAAATACACAGACACAAGTTGGGCCTCCAGAGCCTGGGTAACAGAGTGACACTCTGTCTCAAAAAAAAAAAAAAAAAGTTCTTACTCTGGCTAAGCATGATGGCTCGCACCTGTAATCCCAATATTTTGAGAACCTGAGGTGTGAGGATAGTTTGAGGCCAGGAATTTGAGACCAGCCTGGGCAACAGAGAGAGACCCTAGCTCAAAAAAAAAAAAAAAAAATTAGCATTAGCCAGGGATGGGTGGCACGTGCCTATTGTCTCAGCTATTCGGGAGGCTGAGGCAGGACAGTAGAGTTGCTTCATCCCCAGAGTTTGAGGCTGCAGTGAGCCGTGATTGCACCACTACACTCCAGCCTGGGTGACAGAGTGAGACCCTGTCTTTTAAAAACAAACAAACAAACAAAAAGCAGTTCTCACTCTGATGAAAACAACGCTGTGTTGAGCGCTTGCTACGTGCTGGAACTCGCACATATAAAAAGCACATGCCACCATCTCTATGTGTACTAACTCCCAGACTCCTCATACTGGCCCCGCAGGGAGGGGGCACAACTGTTCTCCTCAGTGAATTGTGGGTGCCTACCTGGAACCTAGCTGGTTAGAGCTGGGATTCCAACTGGGGGGTTCTGCCTCCAGAGCCTGCTCTCTCAATGACAATGCTGGCCTATGGCTCCCTGTTTCCATAACACCATGGGCAACAAAGGAGCGGAGCAGGTAGAAGCAGAAGCAGGGCCAGTGTCTCTCCTGAGGGAACCCTCTCCTCTGTCCCCTGTCTCTTCCGTGACCCTGTATCAGGCATGTGGGGCTGGGGTGGGGGTGAGGACTGGGAGGTGGGAGTCTCACGTGAATCCTCCTAACTCATGGGCCTTCTTCAGGACATCTTCCACGGTGGACCCGGCAAGAACAGAAATGGATTGTCTGTATGGCAGCAAGAGGCTAAGCACCTGCAGTGTGACACTGATGACCTCTTGGGTCTGAGGAATGGTCTCGGCAGCTGGTTCCAACATGACTGTGCCAGGGAGAAAGGAAGGGGTAGTTGGTGTGAGGACAGGGATCCTGGATATTTGTCTTCCTGTCTTCCCTCAAAGACACCTGGACCTTGTCCTTCCCCAAGTCCTCATCTCCATCAATGCCACCACCACCTGCTCAGCTGAAACCTGGCTTCCATCCCAGCCTCCCCTGTCCCTCATTCCCCACATCTCCCACCACCCAAGATCAGGCCCCTCACTGGTTCCTCTGCTTCCAGTATCCTTCCTCCCACCTCTCTGGCACCTAGCACTCCAGAGGGCTCTTTCTAGAACATGTATTTGTTCACAATGCGTCTCTGTTACCCTGATGGGCTCACCTCCCCTTCATTCATCTGCCTTCCACTCCATCATTCTCCCAGATCCCATTCTTTTGCAAGACGATTCCTCAAAATTCCTTCAAACTCTGTGCACCTCTGTGTCTTTGTTCTTGCTGCCTCTTCTCGGCTCTACTCTATCCATTCTTGTATTTTTTTTTGGAGACAGAGTCTCACACTGTCGCCCAGGCTGGAGTGCCATGGCACGATCTCGGCTCACTGCAACCTCTGCCTCCCAGGTTCAAGTGAGTCTTGTGCCTCAGCCTCCCTAGTAGCTGGGATTATAGGCATCAACCACCACACCTGGCTAATCTTTTGTATTTTAGTAGAGACAGGGTTTCACCATCTTGCCTAGCCTGGTCTCAAACTCCTGGGCTCAGGCAATCCACCCGCCTCAGCTTCCCAGAGTGCTAGGATTACAAGCACGAGCCGCCGTGTCCAGCCTCCTTCTTCTCCATTCTTTTCTTCTTTTTTCTGTTTTTTTTTAAATTTTTTATTTATTTATTTTTTTTGAGACAGAGTCTCACTCTGTCACCCAGACTGGAGTGCAATGGCGCAATCTCAGTTCACTGCAACCTCCACCTCTGGGGTTCAAGTGATTCTCTTGCCTCAGCCTCCTGAGTCGCTGGGATTACAGGCACTCGCCACCACACCCGGCTACTTTTTTGTATTTTTAATAGATGGAGTTTTGCCATGTTAGCCAGGCTGGTCTTAAACTCCTGACCTCAGGTGAGCCACCTGCCTTGGCCTCCCAAATTGTTGGGATTACAAGCATGAGCCATTGCACCTGGCCTCCTTCTCCATTCTTAATTGGCAAATCCAATCACCTCCTTAGCCCCTTTCTCAGAGGAAGCCTGGATCATGCTGCTACTGGGGCTTATCATGTTGTATTAGAGTTAACCAAAATGTGTCTCTCCTCATTCATTCCTTCATTCATTCATCCATTCACTCAAACATGTCTGTACTGGGTATCACACAAGCGGTATGCCCAGGGCTCTCCATTTAGTGTCTTCCTCCCCACACTGTCAGCTTCCAGAAGCTGTGACCACATTTTGGCTGCTGTGTCCCATGCACACCCACAAACTTGTGCAGACTCAGCAAATCAGGACGAAGCACCCTCCCCTCACTGGGACGTCAACGCGTGCGCAGCAGATTGTAAAGGGCTGTGCTTCCACAAAAGGCTGGGCTACCTCGTGGTGCCAGGCAGTCTGGGAAGATCAGATCAATGTAGGTCTTGTGGTTCAGAACAGGCAGCAGCTGGGAAATCATGAGAGCATTCTGGAAGGCTCCGTCCTGCAGACTGGCCAACAAAGCAACGCTCGCCTTGAGACATGCTGTTCCCAGCTCTGCCCCAGGCATGGAGGAGGTCATGAGCAACTGGTGATAGAGTGGGGAAGAGAGGGAGGAGGTCAGCCGGTGGGGAGGGGCTAGGTGCTCCAGCCCCTGAACACTCCCTGCTCACTGTTCCCCAGGGTGGCCATGGCTCCAGAGTCTCTTTCCCACCTGTAATGCCAATGGGGTGCTGTAGACATTCCCAAAGTGGCCCTCGGGGGTCTGGGCCTTCAAGATCTTCTCTCGTACTGTCTTGATGGCCATGGTGATCCGTTGTCTCCGACCAGGGTTGAAGTTTGAGCGCTTCAGACAGGTGAATGCCAAGCCTGCCATGGCAGCTGTGTCTTGAAGGGGGGAACAGAACACATGATGAGCTGGAGAGCCAAGGGGCCAGGACAGGTGGGGGCTTGAGAGTCAGGCCCTTGTAGCTATGGGCAACCACAGGAGAGCTTGGAGAAGAAGGGCAACATGGTCAGATCAGCTGAGGGCACCAACTCAACCTGGTCTGCCCAAGACTTTCCTTGTCTGGACCCTGAAAATCCTATGTCCCAGGAAACTGCTCATTTCTGGGCAAACTGGTTTGGCTGATCACTCTGCAACTTGAGGGATAGAGGTTAGGGAGAAGGACTGGAGGAGGGAGGCCCGAGAGGACTTGACCCTATACCACCTATTTCCAAACTTGGCCACACGTTGGAATCACTAGGGGAGTTTTATTTTATTTTTTATTTTTTGAGACAGAGTCTCACTCTGTTACCCAAGGCAGTGGTGTGATCTCTACTCACTGCAGCCTCCGCTTCCCAGGTTCAAGTGATTCTCCTGCCTCAGCCTCCCGAGTAGCTGGGACTATAGGCATGTGCCACCATGCCCAGCTAACTTTCGTATTTTTAGTAGAGATGGGGTTTTACCATGTTGTCTGGCCTGGTCTTGAACTCCTGGCCTCAAGATATCCACCTACCAGCTCCAAAGCTGACTCACAGCTGGAGCATCACCCATGAGCCCCACCAATTCACCCCTAAAAGACTTGATACGGAGGGGTCCCAAGGAAAGGTGAGTGTGGGGCCAGGGTATGGAGGTCATCAGTGCAGGCCTGGGGACTGAGGGAGTGCCAGCCTGGCCTCGGTAGGGTCTGACCTACTCACCCACAGAGTGGTGGCCCTGGTGGAGAGGTTCCACAGCATACAGGAGTTTGTCTACCACGCTGGCATGGACCCGCTTCTGGTGGAGACACAGGGCCAGAATGCCCAGGCCATACTGGTAGTAGCTAGTGTGGGGGTGGCCCTTGTGATCATGGCCTCGGAGGGAAAAAAAAACCAAGTGGTTGCCTCTCTGCCCCCACCCAGCAGCCAGCCCCACCAGCGCATGGGACCCCTGGTCTGCACTTTCCAATGCACTCCTTTGGGTCATGGGATCCTTCATTCCTTCACTGCCTCAGCCCATACGTGCTGAGGTCTCACTGTGCGTCTCACTGGGCTTAGAGGAAGCAGGAGACCCATGGCAGATGGGCACTGCGCAGTTCAGGCCTCAACCACAGCAATTGCTCATGAGACTGCAATCGTAATGGGAATGCAGACCAAGTAGTGATATTTGGGCGGCTGGGAAGTCAAGACAGGATCCTCCAAGGAAGTAATGCTGGAGAGGGCTGGGGATGGGTGGAGGCAGAGCCAAAGGTAGAGCAGGAGTGAACTGCACGTCGGGGAGCCAGTCCAGATGGAGGGAGCCTGTATGAAGACACCGGCTTATGAGTTGAGAAATGAGAGAGAGCCGTATGGCCGGAGCCCACAGAGGGCAGGTGTGTGTGGGAGGCAGAAAACAGATGAGCAGAGCTGGGGAGAAGGTAAGGTAGACAGGCTGGGCCACAGAGCAGTGAGGGGCCCCTGCAGAGTTTAAACAGTGCCAGCAAGATCAGGTTTATATTGAAAAGGCTGGCTCTGGCTGTTGTGTGCTGGGTCAAGTCAGGGCAGGAGAGCTAGTAGAGACAAAGGCGTAAGTCATAAGCAGGCTGTCCAGTTGTCCCGAAGGTGGATAATCAAGTCAATCTTGGTGGCTTGCCAATACAAGACTTGCCAATGGGCCGGGCACAGTGGCTGATGCCTGTAATCCCAGCACCTTGGGAGGCTGAGGCAGGCGGATCACCTGAGGTCGGGAGTTCAAGACCAGCCTGACCAACATGGAGAAACCCCATCTCTACTAAAAACACAAAATTAGCTGGGTGTGGTGGTGCATGCCTGTAATCCCAGGTACTCGGGAGGCTAAGGCAAGAGAATCGCTTGAACCCAGGAGGTGGAGATTGCGGTGAGCTGAGATCATACCATTGTACTCCAGCCTGGGCAACAAGAACAAAACTCCGTCTCAAAAAAAACCCAAAAAACACAAAACAGAAAACACCTGTCAATAGAGTGTGTGCAGCGTGGGAAAGGCTGGATCAAGGATGACTATGGGGACAGGTTCGAGCCTCGACATGGGCAGTGAGACGGGCAGAATGGATGGTGGGAAAGACGCCTGGGGAGAAAACCCAAAGTTCTGATTTTCACTAGAGAATATCATCTGATGAGCCCTCCCAGGTGCTCCCCACCCCCAGCCGATGGTGTCTGCTCACCAATGGCCCGCTTCTCATCCTCCAGGAACCGCTTGAGCTGTGAGACCAGCCTGTCCCCCTTGTGGCCCCCAACAAACTTGCAGTTGGCCCTGAGAGCGAGCAGGTAGAGGGCCAGCTGGCCCATGGAAGGCTTGCCATGGCAGTCACTGTCATCCTCGCTGAAGGCAGACCTAGGACAAGGCCAGTTAATGGCTTTGTGAGAAAGTGCCACGCAGTAAGCCTGCTTGGAGCGCCCACCCCACCAGCATCACAAAGTGGAAAAAATCTTAACAGTGGGAAGCGTTAATAAAAGCACCAAAAGTAGGTGTGTTAGCTATATTGTTGTGAGGTGTATGCCACAAATATTTAATAAAGATGAACAATTAGATTCAAGGATAAACTCCGAGGGCTCCTGCATCCAAATCACCTGTGCCTGCCCCACTATTTTGTCCATACTTCACCCACATGCCCCCTCCTTTCTTTTTCATTTTTTAATTTTATTTATTTATTTTCTTTGAGACAGAGTTTCGCTCTTGTTGCCCAGGCTGGAGTGCAGTGGCGCGATCTCAGCTCACCTCAACCTCCGCCTCCCGAGTTCAAGTGATTCTCCTGCCTTGGCCTCCTGAGTAGCTGGGATTACAGGCGTGAGCCATCATGCCCGGCCAGATTTTTATTTTTTTTACTGAGATAGGATCTCACTCTGTCTCCCAGGCTGGAGTACAGTGGTGCCATCATAGCTCATTGTAGCCTTGTTCTCCTGGCCTCAAAAGATCCTCCCACCTTAGCCTCCGGAGAAGCTGGAACCACAGGCATGTGTCACTACGCCTAGCTAATTTTTTTTTATTTTTGTTTCTTTCTTTCTTTTTTTTTTTTTTAAGAGACGTGGTCTCAATATGTTGCCTAGGCTGGTCTCGAACTCCTGAGCTCAAGCAATCCTCCTGCCTCAGCCTCCCAAAATGTTGGGATTACAGGTATGAGCAACTATGCCTGGCCTTCTTTTCTTGCCACCCCTGCATCCACTTCTCAGGAGGGAGTCTGAGGAAGAGGCGCTTCATGGCTGCCCCTGATTATTTACCTCTCATTCAAACTCCAAAACAGGCCTCTCTGTAATGCCTCTTGAAAAGGGAGTACAGAAAGATGCTGCTTTTGGGTTGGTGCAGTGGCTTATGCCTATAATTCCAACACTTTGGGAGGCCAAGGCAGGCAAATTACCTGAGGTCAAGAGTTCAAGACCAGCCTGGCCAACATGGTAAAACCCTGTCTCTACCAAAAATACAAAAATTAGCTGGGCATGGTGGCATATGCCTGTAATCCCAGCTAGTCAGGTGGCTGAGGCACAAGAATCACTTGAACCTGGGAGGTGGAGGTTGGGGTGAGCCAAGATTGTGCCACTGCACTCCAGCCTGGGCAACAGAGTGAGAAAAAAAAAAAGAAAAAAAAAAGATGCTGCTTCTGGACTCAGTATGAAAGAGTGTGGTCATGGATTAGTGATGTCTGCCTCATGCATGGGAGGGGAGCACACAGAGTCAGATGCTGCTTCTAGGCTTAATGTGGAAGACTGCAGTCATCAATTAGTGATGTCTACCTCAGGCACACTAAGGGAGTACAGAGTCAGATGCTGCTCCTGGGCTTATCAAAAAAAGAGTACACCATGGATTAGCGATGTCTGCCTCAGACATCACTGAGGAGGGGCAGTAGTAGCAAGAGGAGCCCTGCATTAGCATCTCTGATCTAATCCAACCAACCCCTTCATTCTATACACAGAGAAAGGCCCTCCATTGAAGAGACTGTGGTAATACCCTAGGAGGCACTGCTGGTAACCAAGCTTGAGGCTGTGCAGGTAGAGGTCCTCCTTGGTCCCCGCCTGCAGGCTGGAGAGGCGCAGGCCCACATAGATGCTGGGGTTCAGGTGCTCCAGGGAAAGCCGGTCCATCCAAGGCAAGAGGTGCTGGCCCAACTTCTCTACCAGATGGCTGTCCACCTCTGGTATTTCTTAGGAAAGAAAATGGTGCAAGTGAGGTCACAGGGCCAGGCCACCAGCAAAGAAGTGCTTTGACGTTACCAGGGCCTTCCCCAGGGAATACATGTCCTCACCCCCACCTCCATCCAGCACACACCAACTTGCAGGGGGAACTGCAGCCATACTGAAAGGCAGTGGGAGGGAAAAAGGGGGGAAGCATGTATCCCAAAAGAACAGTTGGAGCCAGCCAGCGAAAGAGGTGGCAGGCTGAAGGTAGAGGATGCTATTGCCAGGCAACCACTCTGCCCATCAGCGGTGACGGTGAGACTGTATGCCAAGCTGTGGGGTGTGCCCAGGTACCTTGCCCAATCTCACTTGGTCCTCATGCCAGTCCTGTGATGTAGATACTGTCATCATTGCTTTGCACAAAAGAGGAAACAGAAGTTCAAAGTCATGTCATGTCTTACACAAGGCTGCAGAGCCAAGGATGGAACTAACTGCAAAGCCCCTGCTCTCTGGTGCCCTGCTGAATGTGTGCACTGCCCGTTTACAAAAACATCGGCCCACATGCAGAACATGTTACACATCAAATGTTCAAACAACACAGACTTCCAGCTGCTGAATTGAGGCTGCCTGGTGAACTTCCTCCATGAAGATCTCAAAATAATGCTTTTCCTGCCATCTCTGTTTAAGTGAAGAGGATCTGAGATTGTGAGATGAGCTCTTAGAAAACAGCCACAGCTTTTGCAGCCATTTACCTGTTGCAGTTGTATTTATTTGAACCTGTGCAACCAAAATACTGAAACACCCTGAAAGTGGAAGCCTTACGGATAGTTCCAAGGGACCTGAGCTCAGCACAGGGTAGTTTAGAGTAGTTTGCCTTGGAGGCACCTTGAACTTTCTGTCCCCGTTTACCGCCTCCCAGTTGCTGCTGGGCTCCAGCTGCCTGATGGTGGCCTCCACTGTGCCATATCCCAGGGGACTAAGAAAAGGAGCTGTTGCAAGATGCCTCATCTGCCTCCTGGGCCTCCTGGTGCGAGGACCAGAGCTCCTAGAACACAGCTCCATCTCTGTGGGTTTGGGTCCCACAACCTCGTGTCTGTTTTCCCGACAGCTCCAGATATCTGTTGCTATAAGGTAGCCATCCACTAGCATGAAACCCTACATAATCCTTTGCTGTGTGGGCCCAGACCAGAGCACATGGCTGGTTTCTCACCAGATGTTAATGAAGAGAGACTGGGGGGTTGCTTTTTTCCCTTTCTCTCACTCAGAACCAATTTTGATGTCTATCTCCATTTCTCTGTCTCTCTCCCTCAATGTCTCTGAGGCTCTCTGGGTCTGTCTCAGTCTCCCCCAGCCTGTGTCCCTCTGGTCATCTGTGCCTCCTCACCTCTCTTTCCTTCTCCCTTTTCTTGAAACTCGCAAGGGAGTTCCCTGACCTCACCCTGGGCTCTCACCTCCAGCACGATTAGTCAGCACAGGGTTAGAAACTGAAAGACCAGGATCCAGCTGTAAAGGGAGAGACTGACAACCACAGAGCAGCCTCCTTAGAAGGAAGGGGCCAGGCAGATTTACCTAGGGTAATAAAAGCAGCCCTGGGTGAGCTCTTGCCCTACCAGCCCAGCCAGGCCAGCTAAGGGCTGATTGCTGTTGACTTTCACAAGCACAGGAGCCAGACAGAGTGGCTCACGCCTATAATACCAGCACTTTGGGAGGCCAAGGTGGGAGGATTGCTTGACCCTAGGAGTTTGAAACCAACCCCATGCAATATAGTGAGACCTCATCTCTATAAGAAAATTTTTAAAAAAAGAAGAAGAAGAAGAAGGAGAAAAGGAAGCACAGGAGCCCACTTTGCATTAGCGTTTGTGCAGTGATCCTTGTCAATTTCACAATACACACACAGAACTTTAAACTGGGAGAGCAGGTGTCATGGGATCCTCCTTTGTACTACACCAAGGAGGAAGGCAGGGGAGCATTCTTAGCCCTATTACAGGTAAAGGAATGAGGCTGGGTGCAATTAAGTGACTCAGCACAGATATTTGCACCCCAAACCCCAGTTCAAGGTTCCCCAGACCCCAAGGGATGGTGGTTCCTGTGGGGTCAAGCTAATGGACTAAGTGTCCAAGGCTGAGGACCAGGCCAGCCAGGTCTGCAGGAGGGAAAGTTCTGGCTGGTTGAACCCAGAACTCCCCTGGGAAACTGTCCAGACATGAACCAAGAGCTGGGGTTCCTGGGCCCAGACCTGAGGAGTCTGATTTATTTATGGAACACAGATGAGAGGCTTGGAGTTCTGGCTGGGCACAGTGGCTCACGCCTGTAATCCCAGCAATTTGGGAGGCCAAAACAAGAGTATCACTTGAGCCCAGGAGTTCGAGACCAGCCTGGGCAACATGGCGAAACCCTGTCTCTACAAAAAAATACAAAAATTAGCCGAGCATGGTGGTATGCACATGTAGTCCCCAGCTACTTGGGAGGCTGAGGTGGGGGGATCACTTGAACCCACGAGGCAGAGGTTGCAGTGAGCCAAGATCGTGCCACTGCACTCCAGCCTGGGCAACAGAGTGAGAACCTGTCTCAACAAAAAACAAAACAAAAAAAGAAAAGTTCTAAAAAACTAAGTTCAGCAAAGCTCTGGTAAAGGTGGAGCACCCTGAGCGAGTCACTCACCCCTCCAACCCTCGACTTCTTTACTTGACACCTGGATATGACTGCACCCACCTCTCAGGGTTTCCCCAGAGTTACAAGAGCCCACGGTGGTGAAAGTGTATTGCTGAGCGTAATCCTAGGTGCAGAGGAGGGGAAAAGAGGCGTGGGCGGCCCAGAGTCCCGAAGCCTGCCTTCTGCCTCCTGTCTGAAGGAGCAGCCCTGAGCCTCTGAGCTCAGACTCACAGACAGGTCCCAGGAGACAGTGTGCTCCAAGAGACCCCTTGGGGCACAGAGCTGGAGCAGGCAGGACCTCTGAAGACTCACTTCCTGCTGCCTAGAATGTGTGTCCCCCACTCCTTTCCTGCCAGCTCCTTTTCTTCCTTCGAGTCTCAGCTCCCATGTTCCCTCTCGGTCCTCAGAAAGTCTTCCCCGTGCCCAGCTATTTTTAAATTTTTTTTATTTTTTGTAGAGATGGGGTCTCCCTATGTTGCCCAGGCTGATCTCGAACTGTTGAACTCAAGCGATCCTCCCGCCTCAGCCTTCCAAAATGCTGGGATTTCAGGTGGGAGCACCTAACCATTGATTTCTTTTGTCCGTCCCCCTTCCCCAGAACACAAGCTCTAGGATGGCAGGAATTAGACTTGTCTCACGCCTTGCACATTCCCCAAAGGCTAACACTGAGAAAAGGCTCAGTAACTATGTGCTGAACGAATGTGTGAACTAAAGACTGAATTAACGGAGGAGATCTTGTCTGGTGAGGAGTCAGACATATAATCAGTCGCAATACGATGTGTTAAATGCTGAGGTCCAGCTAAGTCCAAACTGCTATGGGAGCCCAGAGGGGCAGGTAAGTTCCCCTATCCTATGCCCCAGTCACCCTCCTAAGGACCCAGAAGGAACAAGGCACAGGACAGAGGCGAGTTACTCACCACAGATCTCAGCGAGGGCCCCCAGGACCCCTAGAAGGAAGAGGAAGGCCCCAAGGTGCCTCATGGCAGCAGCAGGTGGGTGAGCAGTGATCCGGAATCGGGAGAGACTCCTGGGGCTGGCCCTGCTGAGGCTCTCCTGACCACAGCCGGTCACCGCTCCAAGACAGGCAGCTTCCTGTCACTGATTAATCCTCCAGGCCTGCAATGCGCTGCTAAGTCAGCAGAGAGAGAAGGTGGAAAGGTCTGTGGTGGCAGGGAACAGAAGGCCAAAGAACAGAGGAAGGAAGGGCAGAGCAGCCCTCCTGGAGGCAGGGAACAAAGGGAGGAGGAGGGTGAGTGGGACCATGTGAGACATCTTGAGGCCATCCATGTTCCTGCTTAAAGAGCCCGGGACTAGCGCAGAGGGCCTGACGTCTGATCTGCCAAGTCTGTCCGACCGTGCCTGTCTGCTGTCCCCTTAGCTGTTCCAGTGGTGGATCGGCAGGACCGGGTGCCTACCTAGTACTCCTTACAGAAGGAGCCCCTGGTAGTGCCCACCTAGCCCAGGACAAGGAGCAGAACGGGAGCTGCAGCTGCAGTGGTCACGTGAGCAGCACTGCTGGAGTCAGTTGTTTTTCAGCACCACCCCCCTTGGTGGTGGAGGAGGGGATTGCAGGGGTGGGGGAGTTGGGCAGTTTGGGGGAGGGAGGGGTGCCGCTGGCCCCAGACCAGCCAGGCCACTTTTCTCAACCAATCTAAAAGAGCTGGGAGCCTCCTGGAGAGAACAAAACAAAACAAGTTAAAGAATAGGATTAAGGCTGGGCACAGTGGCTCACGCCTGTAATCCTAGCACTTTGAGAGGCTGAGGCAGGCAGATCACTTGAGCCCAGGAGTTTGAGATTAGCCCGGGCAACATGGGGAAACACTGTCTCTACAAAAAAAAAAAAAAAAAATTAACAGGGCGTGGTGGCGGATGCCTGTAATCCCAGCTACTTGGGGGGCTGAGGCAGAAGAATTGCTTGAACCCAGGAGGTGGTGGCTGCAGTGAGCTAAGATCATACCACTGCACTCCAGCTTGGGTGACAAAGTGAGACCCTGTGTCAAAAATAAAATAAAATAAAGAATGAGATTGAATCAATTGAGACACAAAACTACCAGAAGCAGGGGTAGTTGCCAGAACTAGGAAAGTAACGTCAAAAAAAATCCCTGCAGACAGGAAAGAGAACAAAAGATTCCTCATCTGCCCAGTCCCACAGGAGCATCAATGTATATGAGTTAACTAGTGGTGGCTGTGTGACCTTGGCCAGGTCACTTAACCTCTCTGAGTTTAAAATAGTTCTTCCTATGTGAGATGAGAGGGTTAGGCAAGATCATTCTAACAGTTCCCTTTCAGCTCAATTTGTGAAGACACTATGACCTTAAAATATCTCTAATCATTTGCATGTACAATCTGTAGTGTAATTATTTTATGGCAAATTGCCAAGGTTCACTCTTTTATGACAATCTGTTTTTGAGCTTGACTTATCACAAACCAAGCTCTTGACATAAATAAATACAGCAACGTGCATCTGTTTACGGAAGTACTTGAAAATTTTAAAAGATAGGTTGTCCAGTCAGAAAGGCTGGATGTGGCCACTAGCAGGAGCACCCTTGGAGGTCCTGAGGAAGAGGGGAGGTCAGTGGGGAGCCCAGCTTCTGCAGAACCCCACGTTTGGACCTTCAGGGGAGCCACGGCGAAGTGTGTGCAATAGAGCCACCTTGGTCCTGGGTGGGACTGCCTTGGCTCCCCCAACCCTCCGCCTGTTTCCAGTAACAACAATTATGATTCCTGCTATTTCCAGGAGGGCAGCCTGGAGGAGGTGGCCATGGAGGTGGCCTTCGTATCGTCAGCCTCTGGTGAGAAGCAGCAGCATCTTTCCAGAGAGTCACTTCTGATCCCCAAGGTTGTGAGGGTGTCGAAGTAAAGGAGAGAGACACCCCCCTGCCTGCCTACCTGGACTCAGTGCCAGAGGGTGGGGGGAGTAGGAATAGGAGGACAGCACATTTCCCATACATATTAGAAACAGAGTGACGGTGGCTCATGCCTGTAATCCTAGCACTTTGGGAAGCCAAGGCAGGGGATTGCTTGAGCCCACGAGTTTGAGACCAGTCTGGGCAAGATGGTAAGACCCTGATTCTACAAAAAAAAAAAAAAAAAAAATCGCCAAGGATGGTGATGTGTGCCTGTAAGTCTCAGCTACTTGGGAGGCTACAAGTGGGAGGATCATTTGAGCCCGGGAGGCTGAGGTTGCAGTGAGCTGAGATCAGACCACTGCACTCCAGTCTCGGCAACAGAAGGAGACCCTGTCCTAAAAATAAAATAAAGTAAAATTTAAAAAAGAAATAGAGTGACTGGTCAGGGGTAGTGCTATTTTAGGTCATGTGGTCAGGGAATGTGAAAAACAAAAATGATTACATCATTTGCATCAGGATTTCTATTTTTTTATTTTTGAACTCCTGGGCTCAAGCGATCCTCCTGTTTCAGCCTCCCAAAGAGCTGGGATTACAGGCATGAACCACTGTACCTGGCCAGATCAAGATTTCTATTCGTGGTGAAAACTAGCTTGGAACGAGAAAGTAAAAGTCTGCCTGCGCTCCCACTAGACTGGGATAACACAGACCTCTAAAGCCAGCTGCAACATCAACAGGAAACATTTTTTTTTCTGTCTCTTTTTTTTTTCTTTTTTTTTTTTGAGACAGGGTCTCATTCCTGTTGCCCAGGCTGGAGTGCAATGGCACGATCTCGGCTCACTGCAACCTCCTCTTCCCAGGTTCAAGCGATTCTCCTGCCTCAACGTCTCGAGTAGCTGAGATCACAGGCTCTCGCCACCACCCCCAGCTAATTTTTGTATTTTTAGTAGAGACGGGATTTCACCTTGTTGGCCAGGCTGGTCTCAGACTCCTGACCTCAAGTGATCTGCCTGCCTTAGCCTCCCAAAGTGCTAGGATTACAGGCATGAGCCAGCACGCCTAGCCAACAGGAAACATTTCTATCAAGGCCATGCATGCTACAGCTGTAAAGTGTCCTAATACCTGTGTTCTTTGACTACTACTTTTTTACTGATATTTATATTTTTCCCCCTAAAATCACAAGCGATCAGAAATTTGCTGTTTGATATCCCATTAGTAAGAATAGAACATCCCACTGTTGCCTGGAAGAGCTATGTCATTTTGACACAGAGAAGCAGTCTCAGATACGGTGTTTCTGGACTCAGCATTCCACATTTCTCTTAACTTTGTAGTTTCCAAGGAAACAAGACTCTAAGTCCACTTTGCCATCCAGACCTGAAGCTGACCCTTCATACAGCGCCCTGTGATACTTTCAGCCTGCTTACCTCAAAACACTGCTTGCTTTACACTTCACCGAACTCCACCCTTCCCCTCAATTCTTTAATAGCCTTTCCTTGTGTTCAGCCAGATCACTGCAGTTCCTTTACTTGGTGGTTTCCCTCATTGGAATAGGTCAACTGGGTTTGTTTCTGGTGGTTTTAGGCTGACTTGGCTAGGACTAGCCTAATAATTAACCCAAAAGCGAAAAATAAAATTGAATGCATAAAGATGGCATGAGAAGAATGGATATAACAAATACACAATTCTGGTTCTATATGAAATATCTATTTTAGTGATTAAAAATGTATATATATGGCCGGGTGCGGTGGCTCAAGCCTGTAATCCCAGCACTTTGGGAGGCCGAGACGGGCGGATCATGAGGTCAGGAGATCGAGACCATCCTGGCTAACACACACACACACATAAATGTACATATATTAAAATCATATATTCATATATATATACACATATATATATATTTTTGAGACAGAGTCTCGCTCTGTTGCCCAGGCCAGAGTGCAGTCGTATGATCTCGGCTCACTGCAAGCTCTGCCTCCCGGGTTCACGCCATTCTCCTGCCTCAGGTTCCTGAGTAGCTGGGACTACAGGTGCCCACCACCAAGCCTGGCTAATTTTTTCTATTTTTTAGTAGAGATGGGCTTTCATCCTGTTAGCTAGGATGGTCTTGATCTCCTGACCTCGTGATCCACCCGTCTCAGCCTCCCAAAGTGCTGGGATTACAGGTGTGAGCCACCATGCCCGGCCTTATTAAAATCACATTTTAAGGCCAGGCGCCGTGGCTCATGCCTGTAATTCCAGCACTTTGGGCACCCGAGGCGGGTGGATCACCTGAGGTCAGGAGTTAGAGACCAGCCTGACCAACATGGTGAAATCCTATTTCTACTAAAAATACAAAAATTAGGCAGGCGTTGTGGCATGTGCCTGTGATCCCAGCTACTTGGGAGGTTGAGGTGAGAGAATCGCTTGAACCTGGGGGCCAGAGGTTGCAGTGAGCCAAGATCATGCCATTGCATTCCAGCCTGGGTGACAGAGCAAACCCCTGTCTCAGATAAAAAAAAAAAAAAAACAGAAAGAAAGAAAGAAAGAAAGGAGGAAGAGGAGAAGGAGAAAGAGAGCAAAGATAAAGAAAATCATTTAAAAAATCCCATCAACTAGAGCATTGGTTCCCAACTGTGGTCACTGGATGACTGGTAGTCTCCAAGACCCTTTTAGGGGGCCTGCGAGTTTAAAATTACTTTCAAGGGGCTCGGCACGGTGGCTTATGCCTGTAATCCCAGCACTTTGGGAGGCCGAGGTGGGCGGATCACCTGAGGTCAGCAGTTTGAGACCAACATGGCAAAACCTGGTCTCTACTAAAAATAAAAAATTAGCTGGGCATGGTGGCAGGCTCCTGTAGTCCCAGCTACTTGGGAGGCTGAGGCTGGAGAATTGCTTGAACCCAGGAGATGGAGGTTGCAGTGAGCCAAGATTGCACCACTGCACTCCAGCCTGGACAACAGAGCGAGACTCCTTCACAGACACACACACACACACACACACACACACACAAAATTACTTTCAAGGTAAGACAAATAGTAAGACATTATTAGTGTAATAGTAAGACATTTCATCAAATGGTGCAGGAACAATTGGATGTCTATATGCAAAACAAACAAATCAACCTAGACATATACCTTTTACAAAAAATTAACTCAAAATAGACCTAACTATGAAACACAAAAATATAAAACTTCAAGAAGAGGTGATGACTTTTTAGATACAACACCTAAGGCATGGTCCATGAAAGAAATAATTGTCTGGATGCAGTGACTGGGTGCGGTAACCTCCAGCACTTTGGGAGGCCAAAGCAGCAGGATCACTTGAGGCCAGGAGTTTGAGACCAGCCTGGGCAACATAGTGAGACCCTATCTTTATCAAAAGAGAAGGGAAGGAAAGGGGAGGGGAGGGAAGGAGAGGGAGACAGTGGTTCACACCTGTAATCCCAGCACTTTGGGAGGCCGAGGCGGGTGGCACTCCATCTCAAAAAATAAAGAAAGTGTATTAGTTAGTTTTCACACTGCTATAAAGAAATACCTGCAATTCGGTAATTTATAAAGGAAAGAGGTTTAATTGACTCACAGTTGTGCATGGCTGGGGAGGCCTCAGAAAACGTGCAATCATGGCAGAAGGCAAAGGAGAAGCAAGCACCTTCTTCACAAGGTGGCAGGAGAAAGACTGAGGAAGTGCCACACTTAAAACCACCAGGTCTTGTGAGAACTCCCTCTCTATCACGAGACCAGCATGGGGGAACCACCTCCATGATCCAGTCACCTCCCATCAGGTCTCTCCCTCAACAAGTAGAAATTACAATTCAAGATGAGACTTGGGTGGGGACACAGAGCCAAACAAACCATATCAGAAAAAAAAAAAAAAAAGAAAAGAAAAGAGGAAAAAGAAAAGAAAAAGAAAGAAAAGAAAAGAGAAGAGGGGGCCGGGTGTGGTGGTTCATGCCTGTAATCCCAGCACTTTGGGAGGCTGAGGTGGGTGGATCACAAGGTCAGGAGATCAAGACCAACCTGACCAACATGGTGAAACCCCGTCTCTACTAAAAATACAAAAATTCGCGGGGTGTGATGGTGTGTGCCTGTAATCCCAGCTACTTGGGAGGCTGAAGCACGAGAATCACTTGAACCCGGGAGGCAGAGGTTGTAGTGAGCTGAGATTGTGCCACTGCACTCCAGCCTGGGCAACAGAGTGAGATTCTGACTAAAAAAAAAAAAAAGATCATAACCACTTTATTCATAACTGCTAAAAACTGGAAGCAGCTGAGGTGTCCTTCAATGAATGCATAAACAAATTGTGGTACATCTATACAATGAAATATTGTATATATAAAAACAGTGATAAAAATAAGTGAGCCATTAAGCCATAAAAAGACATGAATGAGGCCGGGCGCAGTGGCTCACACCTGTAATCCAAGCACTTTGGGAGGCTGAGGCAGGCAGATCACTTGAGGGCAAGAGTTCGAGACCAGCCTGGCCAACATGGTGAAACCCTGTCTGTATTAAAAATACAAAAATGGGCCAGGCATGGTGGCACACATCTGTAATCCCAGCTACTCAGGGGGCTGAGGCAGGAGAATTGCTGGAACCCGGGAGGTGAATGCTGCTGTGAGCTGAGATTGCGCCATTGCACTCAAGCCTGGACAATGGACTGAGACGCCATCTTAAAAAAAAAAAAAATTAGATCAAATAATCATTGGCAACAAACATTAAGAGAGATAAAGAGGATGTGTCAGATTGTATTTTCAAAGCTGTCTGTAACAATACCAGCTGTTCCACATGGTTTTCTATAATTTTGTCATTCATCATGAAGAGATGAGTCTAATTCCCCTCCCTTTGAATCTAGACAGGTTTGTGACATCCTTGTCAGTAGCAGAATGCAGAAGTGATGATACATAACTCCAGGTCAGAAAAGAAAATGCAACTTCCACCTTGCTCACTGGAACACTTGAGCTGGAGTACTGAGCTGTCATGTAAGCAGTACAACTGCCTTGAGGCGGCTACACTGTGAAGAAGACCAAACATCCACAAAGGTAATCCATAGGGATAAACCCTGAGATTACCTGAAGAGAGGGAGAGAGAGAGCTCCAGCCAGCTCCCAGCTTTTCCACGCCCCTACTATTCCAGTTTTTATTGCATAAAAGATGTCAACACAGAACCATTTAACTGAGCCCATCCCCACTTTTTTTTTTTTTTGAAACGGACTCTCGCTCTGTCACCCAGGCTGGGGTGCAGTGGCGCCATCTTGGCTCACTGCAAGCTCCGCCTCCCGGGTTCACCCCATTCTCCTGCCTCAGCCTCCCGAGTAGCTGGGACTACAGGCGCCCACCACCACGCCTGGCTAATTTTTTGTAGTTTTAGTAGAGACGTGGTTTCGCCGTGTTAGCCAGGATGGTCTCGAGCTCCTGACCTCGTGATCCGTCCGCTTTGGCCTCCCAAAGTGCTGGGATTACAGGCATGAGCCACTGCACCCAGCTGCCCATCACCAATTTTTAACCCACAGAAACCATAAGATAATAAAACTGTTCTCATTTTAAGCTACTATATTTTGAGATGCAATAATTGTGACTGGAACAGCAGGTTACTATGTATTGATAAAATATTCAATTCACTAAGATTTAACCATTTTAAGCCAAATAAGATGGCCACAAAATATAAGTTGAATGTTAAGAAAACTACAAGGAGAATTTACAAATCCACCACCAAAGTGGGAAATTTTAGCTCACCTTTTTTAGTAACCAGTAGATCAAACAGACAAAAGAAATAAATACAATAAGCACAGATGTTCTAACAGTACTATTTACACTCAGCTCAGATTAGAAAGTATCTATGTGGTAAAACATTTAATTGTGACCAAAGAGAGGTCTGTATTTTGCTCTCAGCTTCTGGGAAGTAATCTCCAAGTCCTTGGAATATCATGCCTGATAGGAGTGTCTATGTTTGCCTGGAGGTCTTGGGTCAGCTAGATAGTAAGTGTGATTTAGGGTGGAGACTCTGGTTCACCTGGTATCAGCATGACCACCTGAGGGCTGGATATTGATATCAACCACATAAGCAGTCAATCCTGCCTATGTGATGGAGTCCCAATAAAGACTCTGAACACCAAGTCTCAGGTGAGTGTCCCAGGTTGGCAAAACTCAGTGCATATTGCCACACATTGGTGCCAAGAAAGTAATGCTGTTCTGACTCTACAAAAAGAAGATGACTGGGAGCTGGGCACAGTGGCTCATGCCTGTAATCCCAGCACCTTGGGAGGCCAAGGCTTGCAGATCACCTGAGGTCAGGAGTTCCAGACCAGGCTGGCCAACATGGTGAAACCCCATCTCTGCTAAAAATACAAAAATTAGCTGGACGTAGTGGTGGGTGCCTGTAATCCCAGCTACTCAGGAGGCTGAGGCATGAGAATTGCTTGAACCCAGGAGGTGGAGGTTGTAGTGAGCCAAGATCAGGCCACTACACTCCAGCCTAGGGGATAGAGCAAGACTCTGTCTCAAAAAAAAAAAAAAAAAAAAAAAGATTGGAAACTCTGTACTTTCCTGAACTCTGCCTGATGTGTCTCTTCCCTTGGCTGATTTTAATTTGTATCCTTTCCCTGCAATAACTGTAATGGTGAATATAACAGTTTTCAATGACTTCTGTTAATCCTTCCAGTGAATTACCAAACCTGAGGGCAGTCTTTGGAACCCAAAACTTGCAACAGGAGTCAGAAGTGAGGGCAATCCTGTGGATGGTTCCCTGACTTAGTAGTTGGTGAACTTTGCGCAGCTCAATCCCCAACAAAAAGAGGAAGGATAGATTATTATATATTCTGTACAGCAATGAGAATGAATGGCCGTTCACACAACAATATGGATGAATTTCATGAACATAATGTTGAGTGAAAGAAGCCAGACACAGAAGAAAACATACTGTGTGGTGGAAATAAAACTTCCCCAGAAGTGCCCCTGGAAAAAGCCCTAACCTCCTGAGGTGTGGAAATGTATGCAATATAAAGATGGGGATGTTTGCTCTCACTTCCCCTAGAAACGTTTTACTTTTTACACACCATGAGACTTTAATCTGTAGCCATTTGTGTAGTTAATTGGTCTTATCTGAAAGGATAATAAAATTTATCTTCTAAAGGAGACCAAATACTTACAGCCCAGCGCTATCTCCCGAGGTATTTACCTATCAGAAGAGATGAAGTCCAGAGTTTGGAAGAGTTTGGAAGTCCAGAGATGTTTTGGAAACATCTCTAGGTCATAAAAGCCAAAGACACTGGAGCTTATCCAGCTTTTCGAGTGATGTATTTATATTCCAATAGGTTAGAGTGATAAATAGGATGTTTTCCATTCTCTTTCCAAGAAGCAGAGGTTTTTTCTCCCCTTTTGAGAGGGGAGAAGGCAGCAGCAGCTTCTCTTCAGTATCTATAAATGGAGTAAATGTAGTCTGGGGTGGTGGCTCACGCCTGTAATCCAGCACTTTGGGAGGCTGAGGTGGGAGGATCACTTCAGTGGGGAGTTCAAGACCAGCCTGGGCAACATGGCAAAACCCTGTCTCTGCAAAAAATACAAAATTAGCCATGTGTGGTGGCACATTCCT
Source organism: Theropithecus gelada (assembly GCF_003255815.1). Lineage (NCBI taxonomy): Eukaryota > Metazoa > Chordata > Mammalia > Primates > Cercopithecidae > Theropithecus > Theropithecus gelada. The sequence continues at coordinate 19,917,116 of NC_037678.1, forward strand.
GTGGTCCCAACTACTTGGGAGGCTGAGGTGGGAGGATCAATTGAGGCTGCAGTAAACCATGATTGTGCCACTGCACTACAGCCTGGGTGACAGAGCAAGACTCTGTCCCAAAAAGTAAGATAAAATAAAATAAAATAAAATAAAATAAAATAAAATAAAACAAAGGAAGAAATCCATTGTTCTCCATCTTTCACTTACAAGTTGTAATCTGGCACTCACATAGAACATTTCCATCAGCTCTCATTGCATTGCCTGTTGGTCTACATATGGGGAACCAATGAAGTGAGGTTACTCTGGCTGTCAATCTGGTGATGAGTATTAAGAAAAAACTCTTTTCCTTGACCTAGAGTTCTCATGTCACTGCAGTATTCATATATGAAAATTACGTATCTGTATGAGTGGGGCAACATTTCAGACCCTTCACGGTTCTTGACAAAACATGCTATGAGATAAAAAGTTCAAAAACAGGCAAAACTAATATATGATGTGGGAAGTCAGATTAACGATCCTCTTTGATGGGAAGAAACTGGAAGGTAGCATAATTGTGGGGGCATTTTGGGGTGCAGTTCATGTTCTATTTCCTGATCTGGGTGCCGGTTACATGAATGTGCTTAATTTGTGAAAAACATTGAACTGTAAATCCAAGACTGGTTGTGTTTGTCCAGGTCCTCCAAGAAGCAGATGCTAAAATGGGATTAGATGTGCAGAGGATTGATTGCGGGGGAGTCCTGTGAGTATAAATGGGGAGGAAAGTAGAGGAGACCAGGACATTCATCAGACTATGGTGCAGGTCTGACTCCTGCGAAGGAGGGAGGGAAGGAAGGAAATAAGGAAGGTCTTAGGCTGCTCTGCAGCTCTCAGAAAGTTTCAGCAAGGCCAGCTGGGCACTGTGGCTCATGCCTGTAATACCAGCATTTTGGGAGGCTGAGGCGGGTGATCATGACGTCAGGAGTTCAAGGCCAGCCTGACAAACGTGGTGAAACCCTGTCTCTACTAAAAATACAAAAATTAGCTGGGCATGGTGGCATGCGCCTGTAATCTCAGCTACTCAGGAGGCTGAGGCAGGAGAATTGCTTGAACCTGTGAGCTGAGATCACGCCACTGCACTCTAGTCTGGGTGACAGAGTAAGACTCTGTCTCAAAAAAAATAAAAATAAAAATAAAAAATAAAAACCTGGGCATGGTGGCTCACGCCTGTAATCCCACCACTTTGGGAGGCTGAAGTGGGCAGATAACCTGAGGTCGGGAGTTCGAGACCAGTCTGATCAACATGAAGAAACTCCATCTCTACTAAAAATACAAAATTAGCCAGGCATGGTGGCACATGCCTGTAATCCCAGCTACTCAGGAGGCTGAGGCGGGAAAATCACTTGAACCCTGGAGGCAGAGGATGTGGTGAGCCGAGATCATGCCATTGCAGTCCAGCCTGGGCAACAAGAGCAAAACTCCATTTCAAAAACAACAGGAAGGAAGGAAGGAAGGAAGGAAGGAAGGAAGGAAGGAAGGAAGGAAGGAAGGAAGGAAGGAAGGAGGGAAGGAGGGAAGGAGGGAAGGAGGGAAGGAGGGAAGGAGGGAAGGAGGGAAGGAGGGAAGGAGGGAAGGAGGGAAGGAGGGAAGGAGGGAAGGAAGGAAGGAGGGAAGGAAAGAAAAAGAAAGAGAAAGAAAGAAAGAAAGAAAGAAAGAAAGAAAGAAAGAAAGAAAGAAAGAAAGAAAGAAAGAAAGAAAGAAAGAAAGAAAGAAAGAAGGAAAGAAAGAAAGAAAGAAAGAGAAGGAAAAAAGAAAAGGAAGGAAGGAAGAAAGAAAGAAAGGTAGGTTTCAGCAAGGCCAATGATGAGCCAAAGTCACCCACTACAGGGTCCTCTATCTCCAAGGAACCAGCCTGCCTCAGTAATCTCTGCTGTGCTCCGTCATTGGCTGGGAGCAGCCCAAGGGAAACATAGTCTTGGCATTAATATGATGATAGATTTCAGAGCACAGCAGCTGGGGCCATTGGGCAATTGTGCTTCTCACAATAGGAGACCCAAGAGGCTTATTTGTGGTCACCAGAGTCCACCCCATGCACCACATGTACTTCTCCATATAGGTTCAGAGAGCAGCTCCATGGGCCTGTCTTCCTGAATGAAACCTTAGAAAAGGGAAATGAGTGGCAGAAACTAAAACCCCATGGCTGCACTTGATCTTGGAGCTATCACTGTTACTCCTCCTCTCCCTTCTCCACAATTCATTCTAATTTTACCTGACCTTCAGCTGTCAGTTCAGCAGGCCTTGATGGCTTACCTGATGGTATAATCTAAACCTCATTCCCAAGGGTCCTGGACCCTTGATATTCAAATGCTTTTTTGTGTCGGGAGTATTTCATGTGCTCATTCACAGTTGCCATGGGCAATGGAGTAGGAGGAGGCATCCGAGCAGATCACCTGGGTTCTATATATATTTCCTCTGTTGCTATTTTGTAAAAGCATCCCTGGCCGGGCATAGTGGCTCATACCTTTAATCTAAACCCAGCACTCTGGGAGGCTAAGGAGAGAGGATCGCTTGAGCCCAAGAGTTCAAGACCAGCCCAGGCAACATGGAGAAACCCTATTTCTACAAAAAGTTCAAAAAATTAACTGGGTGTGGTGGCACATGCTTATAGTCCCAACTACCTGGGAGGCTGAGGTGGGAGGATCACCTGAGCCCCAGAGGTTGAGGTTGCAGTGAGCTGTGATCACACCACTGTACTGCACCCTGGGCAACAGAGTGTGACCCTGTCTCAAAAAACAAAACAAAACAAAACAAAAAAGGAAAAAAAAAAAAAACAGTCCTAGCTCTACCTGCTGGTCAAGGTCAATTACTCCTGCCAGTAATTGACTCCTGGTAGTGTCTCCTTTTCAAACCTGTTGGTCCCTGGGCACAAAGAGGTCAAAGTACCCAGATGGTAGTCATAACTTATAGTTCAACGGGCCTTTTGCTGTGTCCCCTGGAAAAAGCATGTTCCCTTTGGGGACCAGGATCTCCAATCCTACAGAACCCAGAGCTACAGGAATGGGAAGCATAATATCCCAACAGTGGGTCAATGGGAAGTGGGATGGTATCCCATCATTTCAGAGTATTTCCTCCAAGCTGGTGCTTCAGCTATGCCTTCAGAAGGCTGTTCCAGCATTCTGCGAGGCTAGTTGCCTCTGGATGGTGCGGCCTGTGACATGACTATTGGATCCCATCAGCCCACTTCCATACCTCCTTGGGTATCAAATGGGTCCCCTGGTTGAACACTGTAATATGTAGAATTTCATGCCTGTGGATCAGGCATTCTATAAACTGCTGGATATTGGTTCTGGCTGAGACTTTGCAGGCAGAAAAGGCAAACCCATACCCAGAGTAGGTATCTCTCTCTGCAAAGACAAATCAATGACCTTTACAGAACAGAAGGTGTCCATTGTATCTGAATTGCCACAAAGTGACCAATTGGTCTCCTCAAGATGTAGTGCCATATTGAGGGCTCAATATTATCTGTGTTGCTCTCACCCTTACATCCATCCACATGCCTCTAACTCAGGCCTCCTTGTCTCTACTTTCTAGTTCTTTTCCTTCTAGATCCCTCATCAGACAGCCAGACCATTGCATAGCCCAGGAATCTATTGTATTCTTACCATGGGCCACTTCTCCTTCCATACAAAGCAGATGACTGATTGCAGCTTCATTCATTAGAAAGATTTTCCATTTCCACAGTTTTTTGAGACCATCCCTGAAAGTGGCTGCAATGTAGCTATGGCCTATTTTTGCCTTGCATCTATGTACTGAGCCAGCCCATCCATAAACCCAGCTTGAGTCTTTCCCTGCTCCTTCAGCTAGTTGTATGGGACCACCATACAGCCTAGGGTGCAAACTGGGGAGGGATTATGGAGCAACTCTCATACGCGACGGGGAGTTTGGGCCACCTGTTCATGCAGCTCATTTGTGTCCTCTGCTCCCATGAGGGTCTAATTATACTTATAATGAATGAAGTACTGCTGGGCCCATCAGATTTTATTACTTGGTGGCTCCAAAAGAATCCAGCTTATAATTGGCTGTTCTGAACTTGGTGGCATCAAGCAGGAGGTATCCAAGTAAACTTGGGTTCCACACATATTGCCTCTGGGCTTATTGTGTGAAAGCATCCCTGGCTGGGTGCACTGGCTCATGCCTGTAATCCCAGCACTTTGGGAGGCCAAGTTGGGTGGATTGCTTGAGCTCAGGGGGTTCAAGACCAGCCTAGGCAACATGGAAAAACCCTGTCTCTACAAAAAATACAAAAAATTAGCTGAGTGTGGTGGCACACACCTGTAGTCCCAGCTACCTTGGTGCCCAATGACCAAGTTTTCTGTCTCTACCAGGGCACAGTAACAAAGCCAGGAACTATTTTTCAAAAGGTGTATAATTCTCTGCAGTGGATGACATGACATTGTCCCAGAATTCCCAGGGCTTTCGTTGTGATTCTCCCATGGGGCTTGCCATAAGCACCATACTGCATCTTTCCCACTACTCATTCCTTCAACACCGTAGGGTCTGCCAGATCTTATGGTCCAAGCAGTGTGCTGTTTGCTGTGCAGCCGGGAACAACTGCAGAGCCATTTCTTTACTTGTCTTATCTGATCAGTATAATATTGGTGTAACAGATCAGTGTGATGTTCTGTGGGCTGTCCAAGTGATCCAAATCTCTTTAAACTATGAGATGGCAAGAGCGTTAACATAACCCTGATGTTAAACTCTAAATGAATATTGCTGTCCAGCCAGGCGCGGTGGGCTCATGCCTGTAATCCCAGCACTTTGGGAGGCCGAGGTGAGCAGATCACCTGAGGTCAGGAGTTCAAGACCAGCCTGGCCAACATGATGAAACCGCATATCCACAAAAATACAAAAAAAAAAAAAAAAAAAAATTAGCTAGGCATGATGGTGGGTGCCTGTAATCCCTGCTACTTGGGAGGCTGAAGTGGGAGAATCACTTGAACCCGGGAGATGGAGGTTGCAGTGAGCCGAGATCACGCCATTGCACTCCAGTCTGGGTAACAGAGCGAGACTCCATCTCAAAAAATAAACATATATTGTTGTCAATACCATGAGAATGAAACTGTTTCTGATCCTCTTTTCTGATTGGAATGGAAAAGAAGGCACTCACTAAATCAATGACACCATACCATATACCTGAGGCCTTACAAATCCGCTCCACCAGTGATACCATTTCTGGTAAAGTCACTGTGTTCAGGCTATTATGGTTCGGTCCATAGTAGTCTACAGACATTCTCCAGAATCAATTCAGCTTCTGCAGAGACCAGACTGATGAATTAAACAGAGATATAGAGATCACCACCTCTGTACCCTTTAGCACTTTAGCAGTGTCATGAATCTCTGTCATTCTTCCCTCTCTCCTGCTCCTAGATGTAACACTGATTTTTAAAAACCTTTTAAAATTAACATACAATAAGCTGTACATATCTAAGTGTAAAATTCAATAAGTCTTGACAATTGTACACAAAACATTACCACAATCAAAATTAGGAACATTCCACCACCTTGAAAAGCTTACTCCTGCTGCTTCATAAGACCTTCCTCTCACCTCAGATCTCCCCATTGCTAGGCAACCATTGATCTGCTTCCTGTCACTGTAGATTAGTTTATATTCTCTTTTTTTTTTTGGAGACGGAGTCTCACTCTGTTGCCCGAGCTGGAGTGCAGCAGTGCAATCTCGGCTCACTGCCATCTCCGCTTCCTGGGTTCAAGTGATTCTCCTGCCTCAGCCTCCCGAGTAGCTGGGATTACAGGCGTGCGCCACCATGCCCAACTAATTTTTGTATTTTTAGTAGAGACAGGGTTTCCCCATATTAGCCAGGCTGGTCTCGAACTCCTGACCTCATGATCCACCCGCCTTGGCCTCCCAAAGTGCTGGGATTACAGGCATGAGCCACTGCACCCGGCCAGATTAGTTTACCTTTTCTACTTTTTTTTTTTTTTTTTTTTTTTTTTTTGGGGGTTTCGTTTTGTAACCCCCCCTGGGGGGGGGGGGGG
>NC_037678.1:19923194-19991957 GCF_003255815.1 Theropithecus gelada
TTTTTTTTTTTTTTTTTTTTTTTTTTTTGAGACGGAGTCTCGCTGTGTCACCCAGGCTGGAGTGCAGTGGCGCGATCTCGGCTCACTGCAAGCTCCGCCTCCCGGGTTTATGCCATTCTCCTGCCTCAGCCTCCGAGTAGCTGGGACTACAGGCGCCCGCCACCACGCCCGGCTAGTTTTTTGTATTTTTAGTAGAGACGGGGTTTCACCATGTTAGCCAGGATGGTCTCGATCTCCTGACCTCGTGATCCACCCGCCTCGGCCTCCCAAAGTGCTGGGATTACAGGGTTGAGCCACCGCGCCCGGCCTACCTTTTCTACTTTTATATAAATGTGATTGCTCAGTACATACTGACATTGTATGACTTCTTTCTTCATAACTGTTTTGAGATTCATCCACATTGTCCTATGTATCAATAGTTTGTTCCATTTTATTGTTGACTAGTATTCTACTGTATATATAGACCACAATGTTTATCCATTCACCTACTAATGGTCATTTGAGTTATTTCCAGTTTTTGGCTATTACACATAAGACTGCCAAGAACATGCATGTACAAGTCTTTGGACATATGTTGTCATTTATTTTGGTAAATAACTAAGAACAGAGTAATTGGGTCATATGTTAGTTGTACGTTTAACTTCAAAGAAACTGTCAGCCAGGTGCGGTTGCTCACACCTGTAATCCCAGCACTTTGGGAAGCTGAGACAGGCAGATCACCCTGAGGGCAGGAGTTTGAGACCAGCCTGGTCAACATGGTGAAACCCTGTCTCTACTAAAAATACAGAAAATTAGCCGGGCGTGGTGATGGGCACCTGTAGTCCCAGATACTCAGGCGGTTGAGACAGGAGAATTGCTTGAACCTGGGAGGCAGAAGTTGTGGTGAACCGAGATCATGCCACTGCACTCCAGCCTGGGTGACAGAGTGAGACTCCATCTCAAAAAAAAAAAAAAAAAGAAAGAAAGAAAGAGAGAAACTGCCAAACTAGTTTCCAAAGTGGTAAAACAACTTCATATTTCCAGCACCAGTGTATGAACATTCCGATTGATCTCCATTCTCATCAACACAGAATATGGTCAATCTTTTCAATTTTAGCCATTTACAAGACTAATGACATTGGGCATATTTTCAGGTACTTATTTGCCATCTGAAAAGAGTCTTCAAATTTTTTGCCTTTTTTTTTTTTTTTTTTAAAGGAGTCTCCCTCTGTCACCCAGGTTGGAGTGCAGTGGCACGACCTTGGCTCACTGCAACCTCCACCAGGTGCAAGCAATTCTCCTGCCTCAGCCTCCCGAGTAGCTGGGGTTACAGGTGCATGCTACCACACCTAGCTAATTTTTTTTTGTATTTTTAGTAGAGATGGGGTTTCACCGTGCTGGCCAGGTGATCTCGAACTCTTGACCTCAGGTGATCCACCTGCCTCGGCCTCCCAAAGTGCTAGGGTTACAGGCTTGAGCTACCACGCCTGGCCTTTTTTGCCAATTTTTTTTATGGGGTTATGTTCTTATCATTGTGTTTTGAATTCTTTTTAAAATATTGATTGATTGATTGATTGACTGAGATGGGGGCCTTGCTATGTTGCCCAGGCTGGTATCAAACTCCTGGACTCAAGCGATCCTTTCACCTTGGCCTCCAAACGTGAGCCAGTGTGCCTGGCCTTTTTGTTATTTTTATTTTTTATTTTTTTTTATTTTTTTTGAGACAGCGTCTCATTCTGTCACCCAGGCTAGAGTACAGCGGTGTGATCTTGGCTCACTGCAACTTCTGCCTCCCGTGTTCAAGTGATTCTCCTGCCTCAGCCTCCCGAGTATCTGGGATTATAGGCACCCACCACCACAACCAACTAATTTTTGTATTTTTGGTAGAGATGGAGTTTCTCCATGTTGACCAGGCTGGTCTCAAACTCCTGACCTCAGGTGATCCACCCGCCTCGGCCTCCCAAAGTGCTAGGATTATAGGTGTGAGCCATCACACCTGGTCTTATTTTTATATTTAATAGAGATAGGACCTTGTTTTTTTGCCCAGGCTGGTCTCAAACTCCTGGGTTCAAGCGATGCTCACACCTCAGCTTCCCAAAGTGTTGGGATTGCAGGCATGAGCCACTGCGCCTGGCCAAGAGTTCTTTATTTGTTATATAAGACTGTTCTGCAGTGAGCAGCTATATGCAAACCTACCCCGAAGGCTGAAGGAGCTGAGAGACTGAAGGAATAAAAGCTGACAAATCTAGTTTCTCAAAAGGTAACATTTAATAGTGACTCACAAACAGAAGACATTTCTCAGACAGCCATGGGGTGGTGGATCTCTGCATCCACCCTACAGAAAATAGCTATAGCAAGCTATTTTGGTAAACTCGAGCAGTTGGTCAATGTCTCACAACATCTCACCTAAGTTAGGTAAGCATCTTGATTAGGGGTTATCTATGCTGCAGGTAGTCTGACCTCTGCATAACAGACTTGCCTTGGCTGAGCATTCAAAGATCACTGGATCTCCGCTCTTTTTTTTTTTTTTTAAAAGACATTTCGCTCTTGTTGCCCAGGGTGAAGTGCAATGGTATAATCTCGGCTCACCACAACCTCCACCTCCCGGGTTCAAGTGATTCTCCTGCCTCAGCCTCCCGAATAGCTGGGATTACAGGCATGTGCCACCACGCCCAGATAATTTTGTATTTTTAGTAGAGATGGGGTTTCACCGTGTTGGTCAGACTGGTCTCAAACTCCAGACCTCAGGATCTCTGCTCTTCTAATAGTTAACCTTCAGTCTGCTGCTCAGCTATATCTGCTTTTCCACTGCAGGAAATAAAAAGTCTACTTTGTAAGATAACATAGAGGCCCTCCAGCTTTCACAATTAGCCACTAACTGCTTGCTAACAATCCCTGGTCTCTCATTATCCCTCTGTAAGGCATTCACACAACTTGGCAATAACCAACCAACTCTCTTGTCTTTGTAAGCATTGTTCATCCTCTGCCCCAAATCTTCCAAATACCTCAGTTAGTGCACCTGCCACAGCACTTCCCTCCACTGGGATGTCTTCCTTGGTCACCCCTGGTGATTTTTTTTTTTTTTTTAGACAGGGTCTCACTCTGTTACCCAGGCTGGAGTCTAGTGGTGTGATCACAGCTAACTGCAGCCTCTACCTCCCAGACTCAAGCCATCTTCCCACTTTAGCCTCTTGAATAGATGGGACTACAAGTGTGTCTCACCATACCCAGCTAATAATTTTTTTTTTTTTTTTTTTTTTTTTTTTTTGAGATGGAGTCTTGCACTGTCGCCCAGGCTGGAGTGCAGTGGTGCGATCTCGGCTCACTGCAAGCTCCGCCTCCCGGGTTCACGCCATTCTCCTGCCTCAGCCTCCTGAGTAGCTGGGACCACAGGCACCTGCCACCACGCCCGGCTAATTTTTTTTGTATTTTTAGTAGAGACAGGGTTTCACCGTGGTCTCGATCTCCTGACCTTGTGATCCGCCCGCCTCAGCCTCCGAAAGTGCTGGGATTACAGGCGTGAGCCACCATGCCCGGCCTTTTTTTTTTCTTTTTGAGACAGAGTCTTGCTCTGTTGCTCAGGGTAGAGTGCAGTGGCACAATGTCAACTCACTGCAACTCTGCTTCCCGGCTTCAAGCGATTCTCCTGTCTCAGCCTCCCAAGGAGCTGGGACTACAGGCACCTGCCACCACGCCCAGCTAATTTTTGTATTTTAGTAGTGACAGGGTTTCACCATATTGGCCAGGCCGGTTTCGAACTCCTGACCTTATGATCCGCCCGCCTTGGCCTCCCAAAGTGTTGGGATTACAGGCGTGAGCCACTGCGCCCAGCCCCAGCTAATTTTTTTATTTGCTAATTTTAAAATGTTTTAGAGGTGAAGGTCTCATTATGTTGTCCAGGCTGATCTCCAACTTCTGGACTCAGGCAACCGTCCCACTTCAGCCTCCCAAAGCGCTAGGATTAAAGGCATGAGCCACCGCACACAGCCCTACCATTGGTGAACTCTTCAGCAGTTGTGCTGCCACCTTGTGGACACACTCTGCCCCACTTATCAATTAGGCTGGCACCCTCTCCGCTTGTGAAGCAGTTGAGGGAGCTGGTCCCTCATCAGTAAGGATAAAAATTATTTGAATAAACAATTAACAAGCATGGACTTCTGGAAGTCAGTAGAACCCTGCACCCAAGGAATCTTGAGTATTCACTAGGTACCAGTTGCTTTATGTGAATTACCTCACTCTTTCACTGAAATGTGGCTTCTGTGACTGAGGAACTTAATTATTTGAAATTAATAATAAAAAAAGATAGAGATGAGGTCTCACCATGTTGCCCAGGCTGGTCTCAAACTCCTTAGCTCAAGCAATCCTCCCACCTTGGCCTCCCAAAGTGCTAACATTACAGGTACAAGCCACTGCTCCTGGCTTGACATTATTTTAAGTTTAAATAATCTGTAGCCATAAAAAAGAATGAGTTCATGTTCTTTGCAGGGACATGAATGAAGCTAGAAGCCATCATTCTCAGCAAACTAACACAGGAACAGAAAACCAAACACCACACGTTTTCACTCATAAGTGGGAGTTGAACAATGAGAACACATGGACACAGAGAGGGGAACATCACAAACCGGCAAGAAGAGGGAGCGCATTAGGACAAATACCTAACACATGCAGGGCTTAAAACCCAGATGATGGGTTGACAGGTCCAGCAAACCACCATAGCACACGTGTGCCTATGTAACAAACCTGCACGTTCTGCACATGCATCCCAGAACTTAAAGGAAAAAAGTCACTAATTGGCTGAGCATGGTAGCTCATGTCTGTAATCCCAGCACTTTGGGAGGCCGAGGTGGCAGACTATTTGAGGTCAGGAGTTTGGGACCAGCCTGGCCAACATGGTGAAATCCCATCTTTACTAAAAATACAAAAATTAGCTGGGCTTGGAGGTGCATGCTGGTAATACCAGCTACTTGGGAGGCTGAGGCAGGAAGATTGCTTGAACCCAGGAGGTGGAGGTTGCAGTGAACCAAAATTGCACCACCGCACTCCAGCCTGGGGGACAGAGGGAGACTCTGTCTCAAAATAAATAAATAAATAAATAGTCACCCTGTAATCCCAGCACTTTGGGAGGCCGAGATGGGTGGATCACGAGGTCAGGAGATCGAGACCATCCTGGCTAACACGGTGAAACCCCGTCTCTACTAAAAAAATACAAAAAACTAGCCGGGCGAGGTGGCGGGCGCCTGTAGTCCCAGCTACTCGGGAGGCTGAGGCAGGAGAATGGCGTGAACCCGGGAGGCGGAGCTTGCAGTGAGCTGAGATCTGGCCACTGCGCTCCAGCCTGGGCGACAGAGCAAGACTCTGTCTCAAAAAAAAAAAAAAAAAAAAGTCACAAGTGGCTGGTGGTGACCCTATTGGATTACACAGGTCTAGAGGCTGCATTCTTCATGATTAAAACCCTAGTAACAATCTGCACACCTTGATTTTTCCAGTACTTTATGGTTTCCAAAGTATTTTGCTCCACTTCTGTCTCGTGATCCTTATAATACGCTATGGGGAAATGGAAGCTCAGAAAAGTGAAGGGACTTGTGCAAAGCTTCACAGCTGCAAGGCCATGCACCTGCCTGCCCAGCTCCTGGTCACCTCACTGCATTGCACAGACTGGGCACATCATGTTATATTTCTCTAAACTCATCCAAGTAAATGTTCACACATTCACCTCTGATGCACCCTTCCTTCCCTGTTTGCAGAAACCTCTCTTAGAACGTTGGGAGTGGTGAATGCTTCCTAGTAAGAAGAGTACATTCCAGGAAGAATGACATTTCTGTTCTCACATCCCTTGAAGCTCAGATCCTTCCTCTATCTTGGCCTTTCCACAACTTCGCTTGATTCCACGGTGCAATTTGATTATACAAACAAAAATAGTATCTTTTGATTTGCAATTCACTAAGAACCCAAGAAACAATGGTTCTATACATACTCCCTCTTAAAAGAACTTTCTACTCAGTATCTACTCCAACACTATTTCTTGAGTTCTTACTTTGTGCCCAGCACTGTGCTAGATGCCTAAAAAACACTACAGGCATTTTTTATTATTTGAGTATAATTTTATCCATTTCACATACAAAAGGAATCAGACCTTGTCCAAAGTCAGCATTTCTTGTTTTTTGAGACGGCGTCTGGCTCTGTCGCCCAGGCTGGAGTGCAGCGGGGCGATATCGGCTCACTGCAAGCTCCGCCTCCCGGGTTCATGCCATTCTCCTGCCTCAGCTTCCCGAGTGCCTGGGACTACAGGCGCCCGCCACCACGCCTGGCTAATTTTTGCATTTTTAGTAGAGACGGGGTTTCACCGTGTTAGCCAGGATGGTCTTGATCTTGTGACCTCTTGATCCGCCCGCCTCGGCCTCCCAAAGTGCTGGGATTACAGGCGTGAGCCACCATGCCCGGCTGACAAAATCATTTTTAAATAAAGAACACGAAGCCACAGTGAGCTAGGATTGTACCATTGTACTCTAGCTTAGGTGACAGAGTGAGACTGTCTCAAACAAACAAACAAAAAACTTTGTCTTTTTTATAATTTTTAAAATTAAAATAATCTCATTTTGGCACATTTTATATATAGAATTATATATTAACAAGACGTTTTATTTTTAGTAACCTTAAATTTTAGTGAAAACCTAGGAAGTAAAAAATCCTTTTTAAAAATTAAAAAAAATACATTCTTCACATTCTCAAATGAGTATGCAAAGAAATCTTGAATTGTTTGTGACATATTAGTATTTTATAGACGAGAACCACTGTATAATTATAAACATGCTTTTGTAACTTTCGTTTTTTGTTTTTTGTTTTTTGTTTTTGAGATGGAGTCTCACTCTGTAGCCCAAGCAGGCTGGAGTGCAGTGGCGCAATCTCGGCTCACTGCAACATCCACCTCTCGGGCTCAAGCACCACAGCCTCCCAAGTAGCTGGGACTACAGGCGTGCGCCACCACGTCTGGCTAATTTTTCGCATTTTAGTAGAGATGGAGTTTCACCATTTTGCCCAGGGTGGTCTCAAACTCCTGAGATCAGGCTACTTGCCTGCCTCTGCCTCCCAAAGTGCTGGGATTACAGGCGTGAGACACCTAGTCTGGCCCTGTAATATATTTTTTAAATTGAAAATGACCCAGATATTTAATGAGTATTTATTTAACATAATTTTAAGATTTTAAATTACATGACAATTGTATTTATAAGCATTTATCTTATATTTATTTATTTTTGTTTTCATTTTGCTTTGTTTTGTTTTGAGATGGAGTTTCGCTCTTGTTGCCCAGGCTGGAGTGCAATGGCACGATCTCAGCTCACTGCAACCTCCACCTCCCAGGTTCAAGCGATTCTCCTGCCTCAGCCTCCTGAGTAGCTGGGATTACAGGCATGTGCCACCACGCCTGGCTAATTTTTGTGTTTTTAGTAGAGACGGGGTTTCTCCATGTTGGTCAGGCTGGTCTCGATGTCCCAACCTCAGGTGATCTGCCCATCTCAGCCTCCCAAAGTGCTGGGATTACAGGCGTGAGCTACTGCGCCTAGCCTATATTTATTTTTAACATTTACTTAGACTAGTTATGAGAACTGAATATTAGACAAAGGTAGTCATTATTTGAAATTTTTTTTGTTAATTATTTGTACAGCCTGTGACTATCAGATGTTCACCTAACAGTCTTAAATACATAGCTATTTCGTTGATAACTCGGAAGATTTAGCTGTTTTCTGTTAAACTAGTTATATTAAATTAGTCATATTTATCAAAACAATCACACAAACAAAGGTCATTTTGGTTTTGGCTGGGTTTATAGTTTTATAATCTTTAGGCTAAACCCTGACACCCTTAAAATATCTAGCAGAGACACAGGTAAAACTTTGACCAGTAAACCAAGGCAAAAATGTATGTTGACAATTTTGAAGACATTTTTATTTTACCAATAATTTAAAAAAACAGTTTATTTATTAAAGATTTACTTAAGTCAGTCCAGGCGCTGTGGCTCATGCCTGTAATCCCAGCACTTTGGGACGCTGAGGCAGGTGGATTACTTGAGGTCAGTTTGAGACCAGCCTGGCCAACATAGTGAAATCCTGTCTCTACTAAAAAAACAAAAATTAGCTGGGCCTGGTGGCACGCGCCTGTAATCCCAGTTACTCAGGAGGCCGAGGCAGGAGAATCGCTTGAACCCAGGAGGCAGAGGTTGCAGGGAGCCGAGATTGCACCACTGCACTCTAGCCTGGATGACAGAGCAAGAGCCCGCCTCAAAAAAAAAAAAAAAAAAAAGATTTACTTGTCACATGAACTTGAAAAACATATTTGGGCTTAATTTATGGGTATTTATTTATAAGTCACTTTGGTACCATGTAGACACGATATATAACATATGTAAACACATCTAAACACATATATACACATAAATAAAACTCTTATAGCCTTAGGCCGGTCGTGGTAGTTCATGCCTGTAATCCTAACACTTCGGGAGGCCGAGGTGGGGGGATCACTTGAGGTCAGGAGTTCAATACCGGCCTGGCCAACATGGCAAAACCCTACCTCTACTAAAAATACAAAAATGAGCCAGGCGTGGTGGCAAACACTTTTAATCCTAGCTACTCAGGAAGCTGAGGCGTGAGAATCACTTGAACCTGGGAGGCGGAGGTTGCAGTGAGCAGAGATTGCACCACTGCACTCCAGCCTAGTAGACAGAGTGGAAAAAAAAAAAAAAAAAGGTCTTACAGGTTTTACCTTAGAACTCTAGTCATGGGATTAGTACTACAGAGACACTAGTTTATAAAAGATGGTTAGGTCCAAATTATTTTTGACAAAACTGGAACTTGTTTACATGGCTCAACTTTATTTGTCCCAATAGGTAATCTTTTTTTTTTTTTTTTTGAGACAGAGTCTCATTCTGTTGCCAAGGCTAGAGCGCAGTGGGGCAATCTCGGCTCACTGCAACCTCTGCCTCCCAGGTTCAAGTGATTCTCTCTTGTCTCAGCCTCCCAAGTAGCTGGGATTACAAGTGCCTGCCACCACGTCTGGCTAATTTTCGTGTTTTTTTTGTTTTTTTTTTTTGAGACGGAGTCTCGCGCTGTCGCCCAGGCTGGAGTGCAGGGGCGCGATCTCAGCTCACTGCAAGCTCCGCCTCCCGGGTTCACGCCATTCTCCTGCCTCAGCCTCCCAAGTAGGTCGGACTACAGGTGCCCGCCACCATGCCCTAATTTTTTTTTTTTTTTTTGAGACGGAGTCTGGCTCTGTTGCCCAGGCTGGAGTGCAGTGGCCGGATCTCAGCTCACTGCAAGCCCCGCCTCCCAGGTTCACGCCATTCTCCTGCCTCAGCCTCCCGAGTAGCTGGGAGTACAGGCGCCCGCCACCTCGCCCGGCTAATTTTTTTTGTATTTTAGTAGAGACGGGGTTTCACCGTGTTAGTCAGGATGGTCTCGATCTCCTGAACTCGTGATCCGCCCGTCTCGGCCTCCCAAAATGCTGGGATTACAGGCTTGAGCCACCGCGCCCGGCCTTTTTTTTGTATTTTTAGAAGAGAGAGGGTTTCACCGTGTTAGCCAGGATGGTCTTGATCTCCTGACCTCCTGATCTACCCGCCTCGGCCTCCCAAAGTGCTGGAATTACAGGCGTGAGCCACTGTGCCCGGCCCCCAATAGGTAATCTAATGGAGGCTGTGAACCAAATTTTTGGGTAGTTTCCATGGCAGTTTGATTTTTTTTTTTTTTTTTTTTTTTTTTTTTGAGACGGAGTCTCGCTGTGTCGCCCAGGCTGCAGTGCAGTGGTGTAATCTCAGCTCACTGCAAGCTCCGCCTCCTGGGTTCACGCCATTCTCCTGCCTCAGCCTCCCAAGTAGCTGGGACTACAGGTGCCCACCACCACGCCCAGCTAATTTTTTTTTTTTGTATTTTTAGTAGAGACGGGGTTTCCCTGTGTTAGCCAGGATGGTCTCTATCTCCTGACCTTGTGATCTGCCTGCCTCGGCCTCCCAAAGTGCTGGGATTACAGGCGTGAGCCACCGCACCCGGCTGGCAGTTTGATTTTTAAAACCTATCTTCTTCTTTTTTTATTTTTATTTTTATTTTTTTTAAGTTTTAAATGGGGCCAGGCATGGTGGCTCATGCCTGTAATCCCAGCACTTTGGGAGGCTGAGGCAGGAGGACTGCTTGAACCCAGAAGTTCAAAACCAGCCTGGGCAACATAGCAAGACCCCATACCCATATACACACACACACACACACACACACACACACACACACACACACACACACAAAGACAATGNCACACACACACACACACACACACACACACACACACACACACACACACGAAAAGACAATGAGTTTAAGGTTAAATTTTTAATGCTCACATTTTAGCTAGAACCTGGCTGAACTACATAGAAAAAATATCCAGGTAACCTCGAATTAGTAACACTGTAAAGAGTTTTATCTCAACGCCAGTAGAAAAGTCAACAGACTCAAAGCAGGTAGAAAAATAAAATAGAGAAGGTAGAAGACGCTACATGTTAACTCTATAATTGCAGGCTGACCATTTGAGCTCTGAATTTTCCTTGATGCTATTTGCCCATCAGTTTTAAAATGTGCACAAAACGGGGTATAATATGTAGCCAGCTAGCATCCCAAAAAAGCTAGCATGCCTTTGAACTTCCCATGTAGTTTTTAAACATGCAAGCCAAAAGGGTTCCTGAAGGTGGTTGGCTAGAGACTGTCCCGTTAGAACGAAGCCCCCCCCATAATTGCACTGCCCTTAGCCAGGTGACCCTTCAAGAGTACTCAGCATAAGCACCCTCACAAAACCTGAGAACCAGCTGAGTCTGACCTGATTACGCCTCCACCCCCACCCATAAGCACAGGGTCCACAAAATGTTCCCTCCGTGGTCTGAATGGAGGGAATCAGGAAGTCCCCCTTTAAACCCAGAGTTGACAAAGACATACCTTCCAGGGTCTGGATGCAGGGAACTGGGACCAGGCACTGGGAAGGAACTGAGAAGGATTGGGAAAGCCCCTGCCAGTGCAGGGCTGTCAGGCAAGGTCCCCTCCAGGGTCCATCAATGATGAGAACCAAAATAAAGTCTCCAAGATCGCTCTCTTTTTTTTCTTTTCTTTTCTTTTTCTTTCTTTCTTTCTTTTTTTTTTTTTTTTTTTTTGAGACAGAGTCTCACTCTGTCGCCGAGGCTGGAGTGCAGTGGCGCAATCTCGGCTCACTGCAACCTCCACCTCCTGGGTTCAAGCCATTCTTCTGCCTCAGCCTCCCGAGCAGCTGACAGAGTCTCACTCTGTCGCCGAGGCTGGAGTGCAGTGGCGCAATCTCGGCTCACTGCAACCTCCACCTCCTGGGTTCAAGCCATTCTTCTGCCTCAGCCTCCCGAGCAGCTGGGACTACAGGCGCGCACCACCACGCCCAGCTAATTTTTGTATTTTTAGTAGAGACGGGGTTTCACCATATTGGCCAGGCTGGCCTCGAACTCCTGACCTCGTGATCCGCCCGCCTTGGCCTTCCAAAGTGCTGGGATTACAGGCGTGAGCCACCGCTCCCGGCCTTGAATGTACATTTTAAATATACCACGAGTTCACCACTAAGGCTCAGAAAATACAAGTGGCCTCTCGGGTCTCTATACCTCCGGAGAAAAAATGTCTTCTTTTCTTCTATTTTATCCCCATAACAGTGAATGAACCAAAGAGAACCCGAAGGCGGTGGGAACCCAGCGCAGTCTCACCCGGCCCCATGCAAGCCGCTTCTCAGCAGCGGCAGCCAAATTCTAACGAGGCTTAGCAACCGTTACCTTGACAACGCAATCCCATCACGCAACACGGAGCCTGGCGCCCCTCTGCATCCCAGAAGGCACCGCGCTGTCTCTAAGCCTTCCGCCCCTCTCCGTCCCAGCATGCAACGCGGTCACAGTCAATGCCTCGTTATCAGGGTGATTACAGGAATGCCTGTATATCCACGTTTGTTTTAACACTTAAAGTGTTTGTAACCATTGTGAACGGGAAAGATCTGGAAAGAGTGGTCTCAGTGATTTTTTTCAGACTATAGTTTTAAATCTCGAGGAGGAAATCCCCATCTTTCCCTGGACTTTTACAGGCATCTCATTGGGCAGCCGCGCACACCGACAGCGTGGGGTGGGGAGAGTCCTCGGGGTCCTTGGCACGGCACGTGCGGGAGGAAGTGGAGCTGTCTGTAGGCGCTGCCCTAGTCGGCTCCTCAACGTGGAGCGATGGGAGGCCTTGAGAAGAAGAAGGTGAGTGGGAAAGACGGTGGGAATTCCCGAGAGATGGGATCTGGGGGCGGCAGAGCATGGGGTCGGCTCTTTTCCCGAGCTCCATCTCTCATGGAGACTGGAAAGACGGGATCAACGCGGCAGTAGTCAGCTGCGAGAAGGGGTCCGAGGATGGGCAAGGATGGCAGTACTCGTTTAGTGAAATCCAAGAACGAACTCCAGAGTTCTTTCTGTGGAGAGGGCTGTGAGAGAGAGTTGAACTTACCAAGCGTAGCTTCATTCCAAAAGCAGGCCGAGCCGTGGGACCACTATTTATCGAAAGGGTGATAAACATTACGTAGTGTTCACCGTTACTGCCCGTCACATTATTTGGTTAATGTTGTCTTGGAAGTTCTCTTCGAGGCATAACATTTCGACTGAAATGGGAAAGATCAGAACGTCTTGGATGGGTTGTGGGGCATGGTAGTGCTTAACGAGCAAGCCTGACAAGGGAAACCAAATGCCAAGATCAGTAGGCAGGAAAGGCTTGCTGTGTGTAAGGAGTTGGAAGGACATCAGGATGTAAACCAAGAAAAGAATGGCATCTGATAAGATTGGGGTTGGACAAGTACTGTATCGTGCAAGGCCTGTAAGCTTGGATTTTATTCTAAGTGCAGTAGAAATAGTGTAGAGCTTGAATTTTATTCTGTGTGCAGTAGGAATCGAAAGAGTAACACGATTAGAGTTTTTCAGGGAGTTCTTGTGGCTGTATGGAGAATCGGCTCAGTGACATGAAAAGACTGGGAAGGGAATGGGAATGAGGAATATATAGTTGGCTTAAGTGTTTCTTTCAGAGTGAAAGTTTCTGTTGCCAGTATTTTTAACCCAACACACTACATTGAGTGTCCAGTGCTAGCCCCATCGGAACTGCAAAGATACAAGATGGGAAACCTGCCCTTGAGTTGCAGATGTAGATATGTAACAAAATCGTCACAGTTTTTAAAAGCTGGGTTTCAGAGCCAGAATCAACAAAGATGATTCTTTGTTGTGGAAAGGATTGTCTTGTGTGTAGTAGGATATTTGGCGACATCCCTGATCCTCCACCTGTTGGATGCCAGTAGCACCCAGCAACTAAAAATGTCTCCAAACATTGCTGAATTGTCCTTCTCCCAGCACATACCCAGGGAGTACCCCATTGAGAACCATTTATTCCCTTAACATTACAAGGATAAGCATGGTGTCAGAGATAAGTGTGGCATAAGGCAATGGAAAACGCTGTAAATGAAAACTCAACTTCTTAAGGCAGTCTGAAACTCATCTTTATACCTCCAGGACTTAGCATGGGCTTGATACCCAATAGACAATTAATACATGTGTAAAGGAAAGAATGAATGAAGGGTATGTTTCATGACTATGATGTTATTAGTAAACATACCCCTGGGAGACTAACAGGTTTGTCTCTTTAGAGCTGAACCTAGCCAAAGAGGCCCCTGCTGTCTTAGCCCAGAGGAAGATCTTGTTTGGAAAAGACATGCTTGTTAGCTTGCAGGGTATTTGTTACAGTGCACTGCTCATCTCTATCTAGGGATGCAGAAGTGTGACGGATGCAGAAGTGTGAGGAATACAGAAATGTGGGTGTGAGGCAGCGTCTTAGCACCACAGGCATCCAAATGGTTACACAAGACAATATGCTTCTTGGGGGCAGGTAGAGACCAGGCTTTTTGTCTTTATTGCCTTCATAGCATCTAGCTTAGTGCTTTGACTATGATAGAGGACATGTTATTGTCTGTTGAATGAATGAATGAGGAAGGGGAGAAGCTGTGTGGCTTAGAGCATACTTTTTCAGCCAGGGTAATGCCACCCTCAAGGGAACAAAATTGGTTGAGGGGCAGTATCTTAGCTATTACAGTGGTTGTGGCCCCCCAAGGACCACATTACGTAAACAGACCTGCAGTATATCTCTGGTATTAACATTTTATGAGGCATGGGGAAGAAAGGGTGATGGGTGAGGGAGGAAGGGGGTGTCTAATAAGTCTCCTGGTAGTGGTGAAGAGATTATAATGAGGAAGAAAAGGAGGGAAAAAGATTAGGAACACTGGCTTAGCTGTTAGGCATTCAGGCACCGGACTCAGACCTGAGTTTGAATCCCAGCCCCAACTCTTAAAACGCTGTGTGCTTGGCTGGGCGCGGTGGCTCAAGCCTGTAATCCCAGTACTTTGGGAGGCCGAGACGGGCGGATCACGAGGTCAGGAGATCGAGACCATCCTGGCTAACATGGTGAAACCCCGTCTCTACTACAAAATACAAAAAAACCCTAGCCGAGTGAGGTGGCGGGCGCCTGTAGTCCCAGCTACTCAGGAGGCTGAGACAGGAGAATGGCGTAAGCCCAGGAGGCGGAGCTTGCAGTGAGCTGAGATCCGGCCACTGCACTCCAGCCTGGGCTACAGAGCGAGACTCCGTCTCAAAAAAAAAAAAAAAAAAAAAAAAAAAAAGCTGTGTGCTTTTTAAGAGTTGCATAGGTTATTTTACGAGCCCGTTTTCTCCTTTGTGAAATGGGGGTTCTGACAGCACCTACATCACAGGGTTATGGGAATTAAATGAAATGTGTGAAAATCACTAATTGTAATGGCCAACATTCAGAGCTAGTGCTAAGCACTTGGCACAGCACCCTATCCATAGCAGCCTCGCAGCCCTCAGCATCGTGTATGTGTTCCCTGTGCTGGCAGCTGCAAGGACGGTACAGGAGAGCTCATCCAGGCAGGTCAGCTCCTTCCCTGCAGTGTTTCCTCTCCTTGATTCATCTCAGCCACTTATCCGGAGTGATAGTTGCCTGTGGAACTAGGCATGCCCAGAGTTTGATGTCGGTCACTACAATCATTGCTAACGGAGAATTGCTTTTTTTTCCTCTCCCAGTATGAACGAGGCTCGGCCACCAACTACATCACCCGGAACAAAGCCCGGAAGAAGCTCCAGCTGAGCTTGGCTGACTTTAGGTGAGCTTGGAGAGAAGGGGAATATAGAGGGACCGCGGGAAGCCCAGGCAGTGAATTGCACATTGAAAACTCAGCTGTATCCCTGTCTTACCTGAGTTGCCATACCCGTTCTGGAATTCGGGTATTCCTTCTCTTTCTCACCTTTCCTTACTTTAGTGAGTTGTGTTTGCTAGGTGTGGTCCAAGGGAAAATGGAGGAGAACTGAACTGGATCGTCAGGATGGGCTAGCTGGGCTGGGCTGGGTCCCTGCCATCCATCCCCTCCCGTCTGGCAGAAGAGACCCCTGATCCTGCAGCTAGGGGTTTTCATTCCTCATAGAGTCAAAATAGTGAAGTCTTTCACTATGGCCTGTGGGCCCTGGCCTCTGTGGCTCACCTGGCCCACTTTTTTTTTTTTCTTCCAGAGACGGAGTCTCGCTTTGTTGGCCAGGCTGGAGTGCATTGGCATGATCTCGCTCACTGCAACCTCCACCCCCAGGTTCAAGCGATTCTCCTGCCTCAGCCTTCCTAGTAGCTAGGATTATAGGCGCCAGCAACCATGCCTGGCTAATGTTTGTATTTTTTTTAGTAGAGACAGGGTTTCATCATGTTGGCCAGGCTGGTCTCCAATTCATGACCTCAGGTGATCCACCTGCCTCAGCCTTCCAAAGTGCTGGGATTACAGATGTGAGCCATCACACCTGGCCACCTGGTCCACTTTTATTTTTATTCCTTCAAACACACCAGCTCTTTCCAGCCTTCTGGACTTTGTCCCTCTTGTTAGAATGCTTCTCTCCTTGTTAGGATGCTTCTCTCCTTGTTAGGATACTTCTCTTCTTGTTAGGATGCTTCTCTCCTTGTTAGGATGCTTCTCTCCTTGTTAGGAGCTTCTCTCCTTGTTAGGAGCTTCTCTCCTTATTAGGATGCTTCTCTCCTTTTTGTGGCTAAAATGCCCATATCTCAGCAAGTCCTTTCTTAACTCCCCTAGAGACTCTCAAGTCTGCGTTTTTGTTTTATGACTGTGATTGTGAGACTTGTGTACTAGGATGTGAGCTGTCTAAGGGCAGGGACCCCATGTTCCCTGTTTACCGTTGTTTTCCAGGCCCAGCTGTGGCCAGTGCTCCCCACCTTTACCCACATAACTGACATAACAAATGGCCTCTGTCTTCCAGGCGGTTGTGCATTCTGAAGGGTATTTATCCTCATGAACCCAAACACAAGAAGAAGGTTAACAAGGGTTCTACAGCAGCCCGAACGTTTTACCTTATCAAAGACATCAGGTTTCTCCTCCATGAACCCATTGTCAACAAGTTCCGGGAATACAAGGTGAGGTCTGGGCTCTAGAGTCTGTCAGGTTCTCATCGCAGCTCTGTGACCCACTAACTAACTGTGACCTTGGGCAGATTGCCTACCCTCCCTGGGTAAGCCTATACAGAGAGCAGCGTGAGCCTCAACAGAAGTACTTGGAGGGAAGAGGTCGTTTAATTTTAGGACCTGGCCCCAAAACAGGCTTCCGTTGCATTTTTCTGGGTGGCTCAGTGCCACACACAGATCCACAGCTTGTTTCATGCTGATATAGTCTGGTGTTGGGAACGGAGGCCAGCCTTTCTCATCCTGTCAGTGGCAGGTCACTTGGCTTCTGTTCTCAGTTGAAAAATGGAGCTGCTGGCCGGGCGAGGTGGCTCAAGCCTGTAATCCCAGCACTTTGGGAGGCTGAGACGGGCGGATCACGAGGTCAGGATCTCTACTAAAAAAAATACAAAAAACTAGCCGGGCAAGGTGGCGGGCGCCTGTAGTCCCAGCTACTCGGGAGGCAGAGGCAGGAGAATGGCGTAAACCCTGGAGGCGGAGCTTGCAGTGAGCTGAGATCCTGCCACTCCACTCCAGCCTGGGCAACAGAGCGAGACTCCGTCTCAAAAAAAGAAAGAAAAATGGAGCTGCTTTGCTGTGCCGTCCTCCCATGTAAACATGTGGAGTTGGGACATCTGTGCATTGTCAAAAAGGGTGCCTGGTCTAGCTCTGCTGGTTAACACACCAGGCTTGGTGCTCCTTGGAGTTGGCTCTTTTGCATATCCTGGGCAGAGGGGTCGGTGACACAGGCACACAGCCATGGCCAGCTTCAAGGGGCATGAGAGTCCTTCTGCCCTGCGTTTCCATCTTCCATAGAAGTTGTCCAGGAGTCCTGAGCCTCAGCATCAGTGGTCTTTTCCTTTCCTTCAGGTGTTTGTCCGGAAGCTCCGGAAGGCCTATGGGAAGAGCGAGTGGAACACTGTAGAGCGTCTAAAGGACAATAAGCCCAACTACAAACTTGACCACATCATCAAGGAACGGTGAGCCAGGCCGTCCTCGGGACACCGCAGTTTCTTCATTTACTGCTGGTCTCTGCCCTAGCACCAGGGATTCAGCAGGGAACAAGACTAAGACCCAGCTCAAAGAGCTTGCATCTCCTTGAAGGACACAGACCAAAAACCAAGCTAGCAAATTTCTAGAATGATTACTAGGTCTGTAGTTACAGGGCTGTCAGACAGGGCTCTGAGGGGAGACGTCTGAGCCAGCCAGCGGAAGCACAGGCCAAGCAGAGGCCGTGGCAAGTGCAAAGGCCCTGTGGTGGGAGAGCCCCAGCGCTCCTTGGCTGCACGGCGGGTACCCGGTAAGACCTGGGAAGCACGGCTAGACGCTTCTGGTCTGAACTGTTCCTTGCCCAGCCTTCTCAGATGTCCCCCTCATTCACTGACTAAATCAGCAAATTTTGTTTCGTGTGTTTTTTGAGAAAGTCTTGCTCTGTTGCCCAGCCTGGAGTGCAGCGGGGGGATCTTGGCTCACTGCAACCTCCACCTCCCAGGTTCAAACAATTCACCTGCCTCAGCCTCCTGAGTAGCTGGGATTACAGGTACCACCACCACGCCTGGCTTATTTTTGTGTTTTTAGTAGAGACTGGGTTTCACCATGTTGGCCGGGCTGACCTTACGTGATCTACCCACCTCGGCCTCTCAAAGTGCTGGGATTACAGGTGTGAGTCACCACATCCAGCCTAAATCAGCAATTCTTAATCAGGGGTGATCTTGCTTTTCCAGTGGGCATTTGGCAATGTCTGGAGACTCTTTTGGTTCTCACAACTTGGATGGATGTGCTATTGGTATCAAGTGGAGAGAGGCCAGTGATGCCACTAAATGTGCTATAGTAGTCCCCTACAACATAGTGTAGTCTGACCCGAATGTCAGTAGTGGTAAAGTTCAGAAGCCCTGGGCTGGTGAATGTCTGTCATCTTTGGGGGCTGATGGCCCAGGAACACTGAGCTCCAGGATGGCTCGGGTTGGCTTCATCCAGCCTGGCTGTGGGCTGTCACAGGAAGAGCCCTGGCCTAGGAGCTAGACAGCCGGTGTTCCCATCCCAACTGTGTGGCACATGCGCTGGGTGGCCAGAGGGTATTTCTTAACCCGAGTAGGTCCCCATCTCCATAAGAAATGATGGCAGTTCCTGTCCTGCCTGTGACACACAGTGTTCGGTGAAATAAACGAAAAAAAGCCACACACAAAAAGCAAGTGCCTGGATTCATACACACACACCAAGTGTGACGGTGTGGTTGTGGTGATCTCATTTTCCACCATCCCCAGCTCCTTAGCTAAAGCCAGAGCTTAAGAAAGAAAAGCAGTTGGCCCGGAAATGCTCGTGCTGTTTCTACAGAAAGCCTGGGTTGTTGGTTTTGTCTGTGAGGTGGAGAGTTAGGAAACTACAAGGCACCAGAGAGGGCCAATTGAGGCTGCCACCTCTGCACCAAGAAACCAGACAGCTATCCTGCTGCCTCATGAGAGGTCTCTGCAGGCCTTTCTCCCATCTTGGCATGGGTTTGAAGACCTGGCAGACTTCTGACTCGTAGCAGTGAGTGATGCCATCTGGGGCTGGAAGGACCTTGGCAGTGTCTGGTCTCATGGATTTTGGAGTCTTTTTTGAAATAGCAGAACCCATTCTCTCTCTCTCTTTTTTTTTTTTTTTTTTTAACTGCACCCCTCCCGCTGCCCCGCCCAACCCCCAGCCAGAACCCATACTTCGAAAGGAAGCTGCTTCTCCTTGAAGACTGGGCACTTGGAAAAAAGAAAATAGAAAAAGTAACAAAAATGATTTTTAAAAAGGTAGCTTCCTGGAAGGCAGTTTGGATGCCAGCGTCTCTGGCAGCTGCTCTGGCTGCGGGAGAGAAGCTTGAAGCTCTGTCCGTCCACTTGGGCCCAAGGCGTTTCTAGGGAGCTGCAAGAGCCCAGTTGTAAATGAAGAGTCTGGGTCACAGCTCGGACCAGGACTGGAATCCAGGTGTCGTTGCTTGTGGTTCTGTGCCTTCTCTGTGACCCATGCCTCTGTCCCTCAACAGGGCAGCCACACAGTGCCTGGGGTGGCTCCTCCTTGTTGGCTTTGTCATTTACCACAAGATTCCCCGAAACACATTCTGCTCTGGCTCTTCCTGGACCCAATTCCCTGGGTCTTATTGGTTCTGCCAACTAGACAGGTCCAAGGGGTGAGGGGCATGGAAGATAGAACCTACGCTGGCGACCTGTGGCCAGGCCCAGACATAAGTGCTGCCTAGGGGAAGCAGCCCCCACCCCGCTCCCTTCTCCACTAGGGCAGCTTCGGTTTCACATTTTCCATCTTGGACCTCTCTATAGAGTGTCCGTGCACTAAAGGTTCACCTTCAAAGACAGCCCTGGAGGACCTGACTCCGTCTACCTTCATGCACCACAAAATACGTACGTGGGTCAAGGCTGGGTCTTTGGTGAGCAGTGGATGTCTTGAGGATCCCCATCAGGACTTCTCTGGTCCTCAGAGCCTAGTGGGCACGTCCTGGTTAAGTGGTTCCTCCCAAGGACTGTGGTCAGATGTGGGGAAGCTGCTCCTGCCAGGTCAGGAGGTGGCAGTGATGAGGCCTGGCTTGAGGAATGGGGCATCTGGGGTGGGGTAAGGAGATCAGGGCCCCCCTTGGCACCCAGGCTGAACAGGCCCCACGTGCTGCCCCACTGGCCGTGCAGGTACCCCACATTCATCGATGCCCTGCGGGACCTGGACGATGCCCTCTCCATGTGCTTCCTCTTTTCCACCTTCCCACGGACTGGCAAGTGCCACGTGCAGACCATTCAGCTGTGCCGCCGGCTCACTGTGGAGTTCATGCACTACATTATTGCCGCCCGTGCCCTGCGCAAGGTGAGCCTGGGACCGTCCGGCGGGCACCCCACCCCACGCCCTCTCCTGCCCCCCATGGTCTTCACCCAGCTGTCTCCTCTCCCACAGGTCTTCCTGTCCATCAAAGGCATTTACTACCAGGCCGAGGTGCTGGGGCAGCCCATCGTGTGGATCACTCCCTATGCCTTCTCCCATGACGTGAGTGTGCCTGTCGGGAGGGGAGGGGTGCTGCCTCCTAGACAGATACAGGTGTGGAGGAAGGGGGATTTTGCTGTTCATGGAGTCTAGCAAGTGCTGGGTTCCCAACTGTTGACGATGGGTGAGGTGGGGCAGAACAAGATGGGGAATGTGCCACACAGCATCCTCATTAAGAGCAGGAACCTAAGCTAGTCCTGTGGCAGCACCTGGCAGCTGCGTGCCCTTGGACGTGTTCCTTTCACCTCTCTGTGCCGCAGTTAACAGTGTCTACGTCCTTAGCAGTGCCTGGTGCTTGGCCTTTTAGGGGCCGAGTGAACAGTGAGAACAGCTACCAGGGTCATACCCGGCCTGCACGTCGAGCACCACATGGGGACAGTGGCAGAGCCCTGCCCTCAAACCTACTGGGGTCCTTGTCCCTGCTTTGCTGCCAATAACTGCCAGACCTTGGCCAAGTGGCCTTGCCTCCCTCCTCTGCTTCCCCCTTCCCGCCTGTCTGCCCCACAGGACTCGAGGACTGGGAGAGAAGGGGAACAGTGAGCACAGGAGAAGCACTTAGCATGTGGCACTGTTTCCTATACATATTGTTCTCTCTTTCTTTTAAAATAGAGATAGGGTCTCACTACATTGCCCAGACTGGTCTTGAACTCCTGAGCTTAAGCAGTCCTTCCATCTCAGCCTCCCAAAGTGCTAGGATTATAGGCGTGAGCCGCAGAACCCAGCCTTTTTCTTTATCCATTTGAAATCCTGGGAATTGTTGGCAGGGATCCACTGAGAGAAACCCTGGTTTTGCCCCCTCGTGGAGGCATCATTAGCTTCTAGTGCCCCCCAGGTGGTGGGGCCAGGCTCTCCTGCCTCCCTGTGCTGGTAGCCTGCATTTAGCCCACCTTGCTTGATCATTGAGTGGGAACTGGTGCCTTCAGTGGAGAGCAGCCGCTGCCGGTCCAGTTAGCACAGTGGCTCTGCTGTCCAGATTATCAGGGGCTCCGGGGGAGCTGGGGCTCTAGGCGCTCTGGACTGTTCCTTACGATCCCTTGTGGGTGGGGTTGCAAAGGCTGGAACCTACCCTAACTGGCTGCCTGGTGGTGAGGCTGTGGCCTGTTTGCCGGTGAGAGGCGGGCTTGGCCCTCAGCAGTCCCTGTTCCCACCCCCCGTGGGGCACGCATGAGTGGCCCTTCCTTCTTCCCCTCCGCAGCCCTCTCTCCTCTTCCTTCCTTCCTGCCTTCCTCTTGGGCCTTCCATCTCTCTGACGTCCTGCCCCCATGCTACTCAGACTGCTCTTTGTGTGTCCTCCCTGCTGGTGAACAGGGCCCTGGGGCAGGCTGGCCTCCACACAGCTGGCCCTGGGGGAAGGGAGCCAGCCACCCATTCCCCTTTCCTCCCCGGCCAGTTCACAGCCGTTGCTTCCTCTCAGTGGATGGGGAGGACTGGCACTAGGTCGTAGTGGAGCCCAGTTGTGCCCCTCCTGTGAGCAACCAGGGTTGGGTTCATAGCTGTGGAAGTCAGGCTGGTTGTAGGGGCGGGGGCTCCCTGCTCAGTGCTGGGCTGTGGGAAATGTGGTTGGTCCCCAGATGTGCCTGTCAGGGGCCCTCACAGATTCTCATGGAAGGATGGAGGTGTGAATGGGGGGACAGGCAGGACTTCCCTTGGCCCTGTGTGCTTTCACAGCACAGGTCACTGTCTGGCAGCAGAATAGCAGAACAGCTGAGAGTCATGGGCACACCCGGCACCCATGGTGATCACTACTGATTTTCATGTTGCTGGGAACGTGCTGCCGCGTCCTGGGAGCCAGCTGGGATGGCGTGGCCTCCATGGTTTTAGGGGGCAGAACCGCTCAAGAGTTGCGGTGCTTCTGTCTGGGCCTCAGTTCTTTGCCCTGTTTTGCCCTGTTAACTGCTCCAGGGCGAAGATGAGCCTTCTGTGTCCCCTGTTGCTGGGATGACAGCTCTTTGCCTTTGCCCTGAGCAGTAAGTAGTTTGTCTGCTGGCCATTTCCCAAGAGCTGCCTGGGGGCTGAGCCAGGCCAGCTGCCAGCCTACCCCAGCCCTTTGGGTCGTGGCTCTGGACCCGGCTTGGGCCCAAGGAGGGGTCACTCAATTCTGAGTGTCCATCCCGAGGTTCAGAGGTGGGACTCAGTGGGCGGCCTGAGCCCCATTCATCCCCCGCCCCCGCTGAGCCTGGCCTTCCCAAGGCACCTTAGTCAGCTAAGGTTTTGCCAGCCCTTCTGGGCTAGGGACAGCGCTGGGAGCACCGCCCTCCTGGTGCCCACACGCTAGCCCAGCAGCAGACATGCAGCAAAGATTGTGGGCTAGGTGATGCAGAAGGCAGGAGCTCCGGCCGGGTCAGAAAGTGGTGTCTCCAAGTCTGAGCTAGACCTGAAGGGAGTGGGAGAACTGGCGCAGGGAGGGGAGGACCAGCCAGTCCTGGGAGCAGTGGGGACCAGGGTCCCTTTTCTCACTCTTTTATGGGGGTCTGGCACTGACTTCCAGGATGGCTCTAACCCTTGGGACCCCTATCCAGAGCCTCACTTGTGGCTGGGAACACTTGTGGCCAGAACGCCCCTGGGTGGGAAGATCCGTGCCACCCCTTCCCTAGGGCAGTGCCTTCCTGAGGAGCTTGGGGTCCTCGGGTAGGTCAGACGGCCCCCACTCTGTGGTTGTCTGTCCCTCCTTTGCCCCCATCCCTGCGCCCACACTGCTCATGCACCTCTTGTGTTCCTCAGCACCCGACAGACGTGGACTACAGGGTCATGGCCACCTTCACCGAGTTCTACACCACACTGCTGGGCTTCGTCAACTTCCGCCTCTACCAGTTGCTCAACCTGCACTACCCCCCGAAGGTAGGACGCCAGCCCAGTGCCTTCTGCTCGCGGTGCAGGGGCCGCAGCCCTTCTCTGTCCACACAGAGGCAAGGGGCTGTGGCTGTCCTCTGCCCCTGACCTTCCTCTTGCCTACTAGCTCGAGGGGCAGGCCCAAGCAGAGGCAAAGGCCAGTGAGGGCACCTACGCGTTGGACTCCGAGAGCTCTATGGAGGTGAGAGGCTCCAGCAGCGTCACCTGGCATCTCCCAAGGGCGTGGTCTCTGTCCCCAACACCTCTGGGGGTCTGGGTCAGGGTGGGGGTGGTTGTGGCTAGGTGGGTGGTCTCGGCCTGCCCTTGGAACCCACACCTGCTGATGCCCAGGACTGTCACTGCTGCCTCTCCCCACCCTGGCCCCATGCCCGCATGAGGTCCCCCACTGCAAGCAGCCCCTTCTCTCCTGTAGAAACTGGCAGCCCTCAGTGCCAGCTTGGCCCGCGTGGTGGTGCCTGCCACAGAGGAGGAGGCCGAGGTGGATGAGTTTCCCACCGACGGGGTGAGCACTGCACTGCCTTCTGGCAGGAGGACTGGGAGGGGTCGTGTGGGGGGGTTCCCAGCTTAGGGACATTTGTATCCTATAAATTAGGTGTTATTTGACGGTCAAAGCAACTGAGCAGAAGAACGGGCTGAATTGTCATCAGAGTTTACATAGGAGGCAACAGAGTTCAGGAGTGGGGCCTTGGAGTTTCCTTTGAAGGCAGGATCCAGGATCTAGAAGGAAGCTGGAGTGGGCGTTATCTCCAGCCTTGGCCCTCCAGTGGAGGTGGGCAGCCCTGGTGGTGCGAAGCCTAGCCTCTTTTTCAACAGGAGATGTCAGCGCAGGAGGAAGACCGCAGGAAGGAGCTGGAGGCACAGGAGAAGCACAAGAAGCTTTTTGAAGGCCTGAAGTTCTTCCTGAACCGAGAGGTGCCCCGTGAGGCCCTGGCCTTCATCATCAGGTAGGGAGGCACAAGGGCCCTCTGACAGCACTGGTTCGGCCATGCTCTGGTCTGGGTCCTGCCCTGGTGTCCATCAGTAACATTGGGATGGTGTCAGTTTCTACTTCTTATGAAAGAGTGTGTGGAAAGTGCTCGGCACTGCACTGAGCACATAGGAAGCACTCAGCAGAGGGCGGGACTACCGTCATTTTATTACCAGCTTAGCACAGAAGGATGAGCAGTGGGCAGATCTCTGCTGAGCCAGGATTGGAGGATCCTGGGGTGAGGAGGGGGCAACTGTGCCCTAAGAGGGTGAGTTTTTGGACTGGGTGGCCAGCAGATCCCAGGGAGCTGAGTCCCAGGACAGGCAGTTCATGTCTGTGTACCCGTGTGGGCTCTCCCTGTCCCTGTAGGAGTTTTGGGGGGGAAGTGTCCTGGGACAAGTCTTTGTGCATCGGGGCCACCTATGACGTCACAGACTCCCGCATCACCCACCAGATTGTCGACCGGCCTGGGCAGCAGACCTCAGTCATTGGCAGGTAGGTCCCCAATCTGATTATCTGGATTTCTGTGTGTCCCATCTCAAAGGCCCTGCGATGCAGCAGGACCCTGGGTTGCCCTCCGTGACTTCGTTTTTGCCTGCCACTCTGCACCAGGTGCTACGTGCAGCCCCAGTGGGTGTTTGACTCGGTGAACGCCAGGCTCCTCCTCCCCGTGGCAGAGTACTTCCCTGGGGTGCAGCTGCCCCCACACCTTTCACCCTTTGTGACCGAGAGGGAAGGAGATTACGTCCCACCTGAAAAACTGAAGCTGCTGGCTCTGCAGCGGGGAGAGGACCCAGGTGAGCAGGATGGGACTGGGCTGGCCTTGGCCCCTGGGCCCACACTGGCTGTTTCCCTTGGCTGCCAAGGTGGAAAGCTCCAGGGAACAGGCAGTAGGAGCAGAAAGCCCTTTGAAGCCACCTGTGGAGTAAGGCTTTGGAGAAGGGACATCTGCCTCCTGGGGTCAGGTGTTATTTGACGTTCAGGATAACTGAGCAGAAGAACGTGCTGCGTTGTCATCAGAGTTTACATTGGAGGCAACAGAGCTCAGGACTAGGGGCCTTGGAATTTCCTCTGATGGCAGCTGGGCTGTGGGGAGGTGCCAGAGAGGGCCACAATTGGGACAGCCCTGAACTGCCCATGGCTAAAGACAGCAGGGTCAGAGAGGATGGGGCCTGGGCCTGTTGTCATCCTGCCAAAGAGACAGCAGGTTCCCATGGCATTCAGAGGTCATTGGCTGTCTCTAGGAAACCTGAATGAGTCAGAAGAGGAGGAGGAAGAGGACGACGACAACGAAGGTGATGGTGATGAAGAGGGAAAAGAGGAGGAGGAGGAGGAGGAAGATGCAGAGGCTGGTTCAGAAAAGGAGGAAGAGGCCCGGCTGGCAGCCCTGGAGGAGCAGAGGATGGAGGGGAAGGTAGGGGGAGCTGCACTGCGAGCTCAGCCTGGGAAGCAGCCCTGCTTGGTGCCTGCCCTGGCCTAGAAGGGCAGGAGCCAGAGACTGTGGAGGTTGGGGGAACCTGCCCTCACAAGCACCCTCCTTGTGTCCCCAGAAGCCCAGGGTGATGGCAGGCACCTTGAAACTGGAGGATAAACAGCGGCTGGCCCAGGAGGAGGAGAGTGAGGCCAAGCGCCTGGCCATTATGATGATGAAGAAGCGGGAGAAGTACCTGTACCAGAAGATCATGTTTGGCAAGAGGCGAAAAATCCGAGAGGTGAGTTCCTGCCACCCAGTTGAGACCCAAGTGTGGCTACCAGACCCAACTGCACAGGTGAACGTATGTGGCCTGGGGCCCTCCTCTAGGCAGACTGAGGCTCTCCTAGCCTTTTCCTGAGGTTGCCTGCCTGGCCCAGCCTAGCCTTTGGGGCCCCCAACCCAGGCCAGTGTAGGCATCTTTGGTACTGCCAGCTCCGGCCCGGGCTTTCCTTAGGGCTTCTGTCGCACCCTGCATCCAGCTTCCTGAGTCTGCTGGGGTCTGCGAACAGAGCCTTCCTGGTGTACTCAGGGACTGTGGGGGACTTTTGTTAAACTTCTATCTGTTTTGTATTTTCTTGTTCATAAAGCCATATATGCTAATTAAAAATACAAACTCATGCACCCTGGAACCCTTCGATGAGTGATGCAGAAGTGGCTTACAGCCCTGCCCGTGGAGTAGAGCAGCCTGTAATAACAGCGCCCAGGTTTCTCTTGTGCCCATAATGACCCGTCTTTGGGAGGTCATGCTATAGATTGTTTTGAGGTATAATTTGTTTTTTGAGACAGAGTCTTCCTCATCACCCAGGCTAGAGTGCAGTGGAGCGTTGGGATTAGAGGCATGAGCCACTGTACCCAGCCTGAGGTGTAATTTTCATTTAACCGTAATATGGACTTCTCATCCAATACCTGGCCTGTCCCCTGTGGTGGGATTCGATTGTTCTCCAGTTTCAGTCATTCTCAGAAAACATCCCTGAGCATGTGTCTGCCCTCCTCTGAATGATTCTGCAGGCTAAATTCTTAGAAGCATAATTATTGCAGTTTTGAAATCGTTATTGTCAAATGGGGCTCGGCGTGGTGGCTCACGCCTGTAATCCCAGCACTCTGGGATACCAAGACAGGAGGATCAGTTCAGGCCAGGAGTTCAAGACCAGCCTTGGCAACATATTGAGACCCTGTCTCTACCAAAAAAAAAAAAAAAGAGGCTACGCATGGTGGTGCACACCAGTAGTCAATCCCAGCTACTCTGGAGGCTGAAGTGGGAGGATTGTTTGAGCCTAGTAGTTTGAGGCTGCAGTGAGCTATGATCATGCCACTGCACTCCAGGCTGCGCAACAGAGAAAGACCCTGTCTCTTTAAAAAAAAAAATTAAAAATATATTGTCAGGTGACCCAAGAAAGAAGGTTCTTCCTGTTGTACCCCTTTCTACCAGCTCCTGGTGAAGGTGCCAGTGGTGTCTGCTTTCCAGGCGGAGTAGGGAAATGGGACTGTTGCCAAGGCTCCTTCCAACTCTGGGAGTTTAGGATTCTCTTATCTCGAGATTTGTGGGCGCGTGAAATAATGTCGTTAAAGCAAGGCTAGGGCATGTTTTCTCACCGTGAAGTGGGTCAGGTAGATCTTTTTCCTATGGGAATTTGTGACCTTTTCTGGAAGCTCTTTTTTTTTTTTTTTTTTTTTTTTGTACTTTTAGTAGAGACGGGGTTTCATCGTGTTAGCCGGATGGTCTCGATCTCCTGACCTTGTGATCTGCCCGTCTCGGCCTCCCAAAGTGCTGGGATTACAGGCGTGAGCCACCGCGCCCGGCCTGGAAGCTCTTCTTTTAAGGGATATAGCTTTGAGTTCGGTGCCCCACACCCTCCCCTCTCCACACATCTCAGCCTGACCTTCGCCTTCCCCCTCACAGGCCAACAAGCTGGCGGAGAAGCGGAAAGCCCACGATGAGGCGATGAGGTCTGAGAAGAA
Source organism: Theropithecus gelada (assembly GCF_003255815.1). Taxonomy (NCBI): domain Eukaryota; kingdom Metazoa; phylum Chordata; class Mammalia; order Primates; family Cercopithecidae; genus Theropithecus; species Theropithecus gelada. The sequence goes on from NC_037678.1 coordinate 19,950,988, forward strand.
GGCCAAGAAAGCAAGGCCGGAGTGAGTGCCTGCGGCCCCTCACAGGGCTGAGACCAGCCCCTAGCAGCTGGATGTGGCAGAGGCAGGCCAGAGGACCTAAGTGTGATGGACCAGAGTCGCTTCTCTTCTCCTCCTCCTTTCTCCAGCCAGCCCTGACCCCTCATGCTCTCTGGCTGGGCTGGTGGGCAGCCCTGGCCTCCCTTGGATGGAGCTGCCCTGCTGGTGCCTAGGCAGAGAAGAGGCATCTGTGCCCAGCCTGATTCTCTGCTTCCAGGAGCCAGTGACATGAGGTGCAGGGGCCCACCCAGCCCCCTGCCTACTGCCCCCACTCATCCTGGCTTTCCACAGCCCCCTCCCACACAGTTGGACCCGTGATTCTCAGGGTGTTGTGATGGGGTGAGGGTGGGTGGGGCATTTTTATTAAATGACTGGACTTTTGCGCCAATTGCATTCCGTGTCCATGAGCCTTCCTAGGGTTGGAGGAGGCCCACCTAGCACTCTGCTGCAGGCTGGGCCAGCCCTGGGCACCTCTTAGAGCTCTCTGGACCAGGTCCAGGGATGCCAGAAGGTAGACACAGAGGTTCTGGGTCTGGGCTTCACAGCCTGTCTGGCCTTGGTTCACATTCTAACCCAGGCACTTTCCCTCTGCACCTGCTTCCTCATGTGTCAGTTACCGGTAGAAATTCTGTTCTTTGAAAGGGATGTGTTGAGGGTTCTGTGATAACTTTATAGGCTCAGACCTTACAGACTCAGTAATGTCAGGTGTGTAGTAAGTACTTGGTAAACACCAACTGATTTACATTACTTCCTGCTGGAGTCGGCCCAGAAGGTAAAAGCCAGATCCGGAAGGATCTGTGGGCCTGCGGTGAGGTCCTGCCCTCAGCTTGCCTTGTGGGCATGTTGGCAGAACCACTGAGTACCTCCCAGCGTAGGATTCCACGGCAGCTCCACTTACGGTCTGTGAGGCCTGCCTGACAGCTTCCCAACTGACCTTGGCAGTGTCCCTGCTGACGCCCATTGGGATATGCCCTTGTTTGGAACCGCCAGTGCATCATGACAGAGCCAGGACTATAACCTGGGGCTCTCGGTGCTCACTCTGAGCCCCTCCCAGGACTCACCTCCCAGGGGTGAGTGCTGTCGAGGACTAGGGCCAGGCTGAGGAAGGGTGGGTTTGGAATGGCTCTACTTTCCCTGAATCCAGGCACCTAAGGGCCTTGCCCTCTGCCTCTCACTGTTTGCTGGCTGTGTGGGCAGAGAATGTTTTTGTGGCAGTGGATGTAGGTCCAGCCTGTGAAGGGGGAAAGCAAGAGCTTGGGCAGGCTCTGGCCTGGGGAGCAGAAAACCTAGGGCTCCCCTTCTCAGCTGGGACTGGCTGTGGGTGGGAGGAGAGGGCTGTGTGCCATTCCCAGTCTGTCATGCACATGGCGATGGGAGGAAGCGGGGTTGCCTCCAGAGGCAGGAACAGAGGGTCAGGACCTCTGGAGCCAAAGCCTGCAGCCCCGGGGGACAACTCAGGCCTGTCTGGGGGCCTGTGCATCCAGGGCCACACAGCTAGAGCACAGGCCCATCAGATACGGAAAAATTCCTGGCAGTCATGCTGATGTGGAATTTTCCCCATTCCAGAATCTCCCAGTAATGGCGGGGGCAGTGGGGCTCTGACGCGTCCCAGGCCCCACTGGGTGGCCAGCTGGTTCCTTACTGCCCACAGCTGGGCTGAGGATTCCAGGCAGGCAGGCATTGGTCCTCATCCATGATCTTGCTCCTCTCGGGTGAAGAAGGAAAGGCCAAGCTTGGAAAATGAGACAGGGCCTGGATGGGACACCTGCCTCCTGATTGCCCTGCTCAGCCCTCATTGGCACCCTAGAGAGTGACAGCTGAGACCTCCAGGTGGCAGGACCAGTTGGAGCTCAGTCTCTTGCTTGAGCGCCCCCCACTCCCATGAGTGCCAAAAATGTGTTGTCCCCAGTTGGCACTGACTAGAGCAAGAAGCCATATGATCCATTGGATCCTGAGGGCCCCAGGACCCCCCAACCAAAGTTAAGCAATAGTCCTGCCGCCGCCTTTTTCCCAGAGCCGTGGTTCCCCTCCCCACCACCACCAAGCCTGGGCATCCTCAAGTCTTCTGGGCTGAGGGCTCCGTTGAGCCAGAGGGCCGGCGGCGGGACAATGGCCCCGTTGGCGCGTCCGAGACAAACGGGCCTTGTTGGGCCGGCAGCGGGGGCGCAGCGATGCGCCCCAGCGCGCTGAATGCGGCTTCTGTGCGTCTGGGGCGGGCGCAGAGGGGCCGGGACGGGGCGGGGAGGGGGCCGGCCCGGGGCGGGGAGGGGTCTGGGGTCCGGGGCGTCCATTGGCCCTGGCGCCGGAGGCCGGGCCAGGCTGGCGGCCGCACCTGGCCGGGAGCGGGCGCGGTGCGGCAGCGGCGGCGGGGGCGGGGGCATGGACCAGGCCTGGTGGAGCGGGGGGCCCGGCCGGGTGCGCCCCGCCGCCCAGTGAGCGCCCGGGCGGCGCGGCCCGGGCCGAGCCACCCACGCTGAGGCGGAGGAGCACGGGGACAAGGTACGTCTTGGGCTCTAGCACTCACTGCCAGCTTGAGCCCTGCCTCACTCTACTCCCTGGGGATACCGCCCACTTTACCCTAACCCCCAAACTGGGACCGCGCGCCGGAGGAGGGGAATAGGAGTGCAGCACCGCTGCTCTAGACGCTGGGTACCCCTGCCCACTGCCAGTGGGTGGCCCGGTGGGGGCCAGGGAGGGTGCAGGTTGGTGCCCTCCATGCCCTTGGTTTTTTCCCCTGCCCCCTAACCCCCCTTCCAGGGCTTCTCAGTCCCTGAAGGTGGGATGGGTGGGGCAGAAGGCAGGCTGCTGGGGCTGGGCTGGAGCTGGGAGTGCGTTAATGATTAATATTGGACACAGTGGCCAGAGCCCTAGGGGAGGAGGGGCAGAGATCTCTCCTGTCTCCATCAGCCCTTCCCAGAAAGGGGGTCAGAGCAGGAGCCGGAGACCATAGTAAGGGATGGATCCCCTCTGCTGGGGGAAGGCCCTGACCTGTACCCCAGAGGAAGCAAAGCCACCAAAGAGAGGTTTGGGAGGGTAGGACAAACCCTGGCATCCAGGTGGGGTCCTATAGGAAATCCCACAGTTCCTCTTTCCTAGCCCAGTGCCCAGGAAGGGGGTCCAGCTTGGTCTGCCCTGTTGGTGCCAGGTCAGCATTTTGGTACCAGCACAGAGCACACTACAGACCGAGCCCTTCCCAGTGGGAACTGCCCCGCTCAGCTGCCCAGAGCCAGAGAGGTGATGGGCACGTCTGGCTGCTGTAACCCACACCAGGGGGAAGGAAAGGGAGAGAGGGCAGCAGGCTTGACACCTGATCCCTGGGCTGCTGCAGTGACAGGTGACAGGTGCCATGAGAATCCTCCAGAGGGCAGAGAGGTGTGGAGGACTGTCCATTCCAGTTGAGAAAATCCAACCTCTTCCTTTACTGACGGGGTGACCTGAGACCCAGAGAGGGTGAGGCTTGTCCAGGGCCACACAGGGGGCACAGGAGGGCAGTCCTGGGCCAGAGCAGTCACTGTGTACGCACTGTTCCTTGTCCTGTGAAGGAGGCATTACTACCTATCCCCATTATCCAGAGGGGGATACTGAGGCTCAGGGAGATTCAGTGACTTGTCCAAGGTCACATGGCTCAGAGGTAGCTGAGCTGACTCCAAATCACAGGAGTCTTGCCCTGGCCCCCATTTCAGGACCCCAGCCCAACCCATGACCTCTCTCTGCTCCTTTGGGGTCCTGCCTTCTTGGATCTGCCTGGGCTGCCCCAAACCCTCAGCTCTGGACCCCTCCCCCTCGCCTCCCTGGCTCCCAGCTCCGCCTGACACTTCAGCGGGTGAGCAGGCTGCTACCCAGGGAGCAGAGACAACGAAGCCCTGTTCCCAGCTGCCACCTCAGCCTGCTTTATTCCCTGCTTGCTCAGGCAGAGCCCTTCCTGAAGGAAGCTCCCTGTGGACAGAGAACGCCTGGTCCCCATGCATCCCCTTCCCTTAATGGGTCTGATGCCCTCTTGTCACCCAGCAAGGGAGGAGTGTGTCCCCAACAGCCCCTCCCACTGGGTTCTGAGGGACTGGGTGTGCCACCCAGTGAAAGAGGCAATGATTAACCTGAGAGAATGATGCACAAATGGAATTCTGGGCCTGGCTGCAGGCTCCTGAAGGGCTCCTTGCTTCACTTTGACTGGGTGAGGAATATAGATGAGCCCTTTTAGGGGCTCCACATGACTCCAGGGCAGAGCAGGATGGAGCACAGGTGCCCATGGGGGTCATCAGGCTGGGGACTGCTGGAATCTCCAGGTGAGGGGCGACGGTAGGAGAAAGTGGGGGCCCAGAGGATGCCTGCATTCCCCCCTGCTAGTTCCGGCTCCTTGGATGGGGATAGTGTCCTTCTAGAAGTCTGAACAGACAGAGCCTGCTTCCCCACCAGGTCGGAGCTAGGAGGATCACAATACAATCAGAGGAGCTAACGCTGAGTGTGTGAAGGGCTCTGCGTGCCTCACGGCAGGCCTGTGAAAGCGTCATAGTACCTGCCAGTTTTTAGGAAACCAAGGCTCAGAGAGGGGAAGTCACTTGCCCAAGGTCGCCCAGCTGCGGGGTGATGGAGCCAGCATTTGTTACCAGGGGAGTTTCCAGGAGTGGAGAGGTGGGTGTAGGAGCCAGCATTTGTTACCAGGGGAGTTTCCAGGAGTGGAGAGGTGGGTGTAGGTATCTCCAGCATTGTGCATTGCAAGTGTCAGTACCTTTTCACAAACCTTTATATTGTTACATAGTTTTAGGCAAATAAGCGCATAACAATCCTTAACAAATATTTCAGGCATGTTATAAGGTACAGAGACTGATATTATCAACTCCTACATACTCAGCTCTGGTGTTCTCAGCATTTTTGGAGCTAATGACAAAGTGATTGACTTCTCGGTGAAGCTGTGACTTGCAACTCCCCAGTTAGCGCTTCTTTAAGGCTACTCAAATCTCCCCTCAGGAAGCCAGGTGATTTACCCAGACAAGGCAACGGAGCAGGAAGAGCTGTGGCCTTGCTCCTCATTTTGGCTTTGCTGCGTAGGCCTTCTACAAGTTACTGAGCCTTAGTTTTCCCACACATCACATTGGGCTAGCAGAGGAGACTGGGAGTGTCTGTCAAGGTCACAGGCGTGGATGCCCTTTGTTTTTTGTGTTTTTGAGACGGAGTCTTGCTCTGTCGCTCAGGCTGGAGTGCAGAGGCACCATCTTGTCTCACTGCAAGCTCTGCCTCCTGGGTTCACGCCATTCTCCTGCCTCAGCCTCCCGAGTAGCTGGGACTACATGCACCCTCCACCATGCCTGGCTAATTGTTTTGTATTTTTAGTAGAGACGGGGTTTCACCATGTTAGCCAGGATGGTCTCGATCTCCTGACCTCGTGATCTGCCCGCCTCGGCCTCCCAAAGTGCTGGGATTACAGGTGTGAGCCACCATGCCCGGCTGTGGATGCCCTTTGAAACAGCAGAGAGGTGACCTTGCAAGATCAATAAGTGCTTTCTGAATCATCAAAGAACATTAGCCTCTCTCAACTGCCGGGCCGGCTACCACCTGCATCCACCCCTGCAGCCTAGGGAGCAGCAGGGGTCAGATGTCAGGGCTGACATTTTGGAAGTGGTCTCCGAGCCAGCGAGTTGGGATCCAGCTGAAATGCTCCAATGGGTGGTCTTCCACCTCTCTGCTCCAGCACCCCATTCTAGAGGGGCTCAGATTGAGGAAGCTTCTGGATGCTTGCAAGTCACTTCCCCAGTACCCCTGGATGGAGCGTTAACCTATCCCATCTGCCCCTTCTGCTGTGCCACCCACACTTCCCAGCTCCTTCTTGGTCCCAGGCCCCTATTGCCCCTTCCGCACTTGGTGCACTGAGGTTCAGAGAGGGCAGAGTGTCTGCCTCGGCCACACAGTGAGGAGAAGTGGGACTCATCTTCCTCCAGGCGGGCTGCAGATTTTCAAAGTGGAAATATCTTTATTTATCTTTCCAAAGTAATATAAGCTCTTTTGTAGAGAGTGTGCACGTGTGTGTGTGTGTGTGTGTGTGATCACAGAATCAAAATATGTTCCAGAAAGTATATGGGCTTACTCCCCAGGGAACTACAATTTATAACTGGGTATCTTTTCAGACCCTTATACACGTGTACGAATGTACAGCTTTTCTCTACATGAATAAGTTTATTCCATATACAGTGCTTTCCGGGCTTAATATTAGGCAACTCTTTTTTTTCTTTTCTTTTTTTTTTTTTTTTGAGATGGAGTTTCGCTCTTGTTGCCCAGGCTGGAGTGCAATGGCGTGATACTGGCTCACTGCAACCTCCGCCTTCTGGGTTCAAACGATTCTCCTGCCTCAGCCTGGGATTAAAGGCATGCGCCACCACGCTGAGCTAATTTTTGTATTTTTAGTAGAGATGGGGTTTCTCCATGTTTGTCAAGCTGGTCTCAAACTCCCGACCTCAGGTGATCCACCCGCCTTGGCCTCCCAAAGTGCTGGGATTACAGGTGTTAGCCACCGCACCCAGCCAGGCAACTCTTTTTTAACCTCCCTGAGCCTCAGTTTCCTCATCTCTAAATGGGGGTAAAGGCTCTGTGAGCACTGGAGGAAATTATACTGCAGTGGCCACTTTTATATGCCCATCTCAGATTGATTGTTAGATTATCTTTGAACCATATTCCTGCAGGTGGATTGCTGGGTCTGAGAACAGGCACGCTCAGAACTGTAATAGCTGCTGTCAAATCTGCACTACGAACACCATAAGGAGAGTTGTTTTGCTCCACTCTTAAAAGCTCCTTCCATATCCCCATGGGATTCCCCTCCAGCTACAGAAAGCAGCCCTGGAATACCCTCACCCCACCACCTTCTTGGCCAGAGCCCTGTTCCTTTATGTGCATATGAGCAAACAGCACAGATGTGCCTCAGTTGGTGAATGGCTTTTGTTTCTTGGGGTTTGTTTTTTTAAGATGGGGTCTCGCTCTGTTGCCCAGGCTTGGAGTGCAGTGGTACGTTCATACCTCAGTGTAACCTCAAACTCCTGGGTTCGCGGGGTCCTCTTGCCTCAGCCTCCTGAGTAGCTGGGGCTACAGGTGTGCACCACCACACTGGGCTAATTTTTAAATTTTTTACACAGACAGGGTCTCACTATGTTGCCCAGGCTGGTCTCAAGCTCCTGGGCTCAAGCAATCTGCCTGTCTTGGCCTCCCCAAAATGCTGGATGGCGCATGCCACCATGCCCAGCTGGGGAATGGTTTATGGGGGAATAGCAGTGCTGCAGACTCTGATACAGCCCTAGCTGCCCTCTTTTATCTCGTTAGGGAGCTCTTCTTCACCCTGCTCCGTAAGTACAGGCTCCCTGTCCTTCCTCACCCTTCCTTTGTTGACTCTAGTTACTCCTATGGCCTCAATTTCCACTTCTGTGCCCAGCTCCCCACCTACCTCTTCCCCTCCCCCAAGACCCCACTCTTTGCTCCTACAGATCTTTAGACATTCTATGATCATGCCAAGCATCCCTCAGACTCAGTGTGTTCTAAACAGAACCTGACACCACGTGCTTCACCCCAGCATTCAACCTGGCCCTCTCAGACTCCCCGACTCAGGCACTAGTTCCACCTCCAGCCAGCAGTCACCCAACAGCAACTCTTCCCTCCCCTCCTCCACACCCTGCCGCCAACAGAATGCTGCCTTTGCATGGTCTCCAGACAGCTCCGGTACTTCCCCAGCCTTCTCCTTGTTCCACGTCACACCTGCACAGCTGTAACAACTACTGTGGAGGTCAGCCTGCTCCTCCCTCTCCTTCCCCATCCCTACAGTTCATTTCTTACCCAGTAGCCCATAGGAATCCCATCTGCTCACTCCTCTGCTGAAGACCCTCCCATGGGTCTCTCCCTGCAGCCCACAGGATCCAGGCAAGACTCAGTAGCATGCTTCCTGAAAGCCCTGCAGCCCTGCATGTCCTTCTTTTTTTTTTTTTTTTTTTTTTTTAGATGGAGTCTCACTCTGTCGCCCAGGCTGGAGTGCAGTGGCATGATCTCTGCTCACTGCAGCCTCCGCCTCCCAGGTTCAAGTGATTCTCCTGCCTCAGCCTCCCGAGTAACTGGGATTACAGCCTCCTGAGTAACTGGGATTAGGCGCCCGCCATCACACCCGGCTAATTTTTGGTACAGACAGGGTTTCACCACGTTGGCCAGGCTGGTCTCGGACTCCTTACCTCAGGTGATCTGCCCACCTCGGCCTCCCAAAGTGTTGGGATTACAGGCGTGAGCCACCGCACCTGGCCCCTGCGTGTCCCTCTTAACCCTGCCCTATTTTCTGGCTGTCTCTGTAGTCTCTCCCCTGCCCAGCCAGCCTCTTACACGTACACACACCAGACACTCCAGCCGGTGGAATGTTCGTTTCTCAATTGCCCTGGGCCTTTGCATGTGCTTTTCTCTCTGTGTGGCTCATTCTAGGGTAACAAGCATGTTAGTTAATGCTAGCTGCTGTAACAGACAAACCTGAAGTCCTAGAAGGCTTAATGCAGTTCTTGTTTTCTTGAAATCCAGTCAGTGTCTGGTGGGTAGAGATGCAAAGGCCTAGGCTCCTCCCAACTCCACCCACGCGCGGATCCTTGGATACCGCCCCATTCATCCAGTAAATGGGAAAGGAGACCACAGAAAAGGTCCACCCACTTAACCTCATCAGCTGGCATTCTGTTCACATCTCACTGGCCAGGACCCAGTTACGTGATGACACTGAACTGCAAGGGCGCATGGGAAATGTAGTCTAGCCATGTGGCCGTAGAGAAAAGGGAACTGTCTTTGGAAATTGGAGACCACACAACAGCTTCTGCCACCAGAGGCCCCTACCCCAATAGGCCTTCCCAATGCCGCTGTCCCCTCCCCAAGGCTGGATCAGGTGTTTTCTCTGTGTTTCTGCAAGCCCCAAACAATCCGTTGTCCATCACTGCCCTCGCCTCGCAGCTGTGTGTTCCTCTGTCTCCCCAGTTAGGACTGTGAGCCCCGAGCTCTCTGCACGGGGTTATTCTGAACTCTAGTGCTGGAATGCAGGTGCCCAGTAAACACCTGTGGGATGGATCAATTTAAAACTATCATGGGCCGGGAGCGCTGGCTCACGCCTGTAATCCCAGCACTTTGGGAGGCCAAGGCAGGTGGATCACTTGAGGTCAGGAGTTTGAGACCAGCCTGCCCAAGGTGGTGAAACCCTGTCTCTACTAAAAATACAAAATTAGCCAAGTGTGGTGGCAGGTGCCTATAATCCCAGCTACTTGGAAGGCTGAGGCAGGAGAATTGCTTGAACCCAGGGGGCGGAGGTTGCAGTGGGCCAAGATCGCCCCATTGCACTTCAGCATGGGTGACAAAAGTGAGACTCTGTCTCAAAAAAAAAAAAAAAAAGAAAGAAAGAAAGAAAGAAAGAAAAAACTATCATGGCCGCTAGGTGTCCACAATTTATTGATAGGTGGGGAAAAAAGCAAGTTAACAAAATATGTCCCCCAAAGAAGCAGGTGCATCTGGGCTCCATGTCTTACACCTGTAATCCCAGCACCTGGGGAGGCTGAGGTGGGAGGCTCACTTGAGCCCAGGAGTTCAAGACCAGCCTGGACAACATAGCAAGACCTCATCTTTACAAAAAATCAAAATACAAAAATTAGCCAGGTGTGGTGGTGCATACCTGTAGTCCCAGCTGCCTGGGAGGCTGAGGTGGAAGGGTCTCTTGAGCCCAGGAGTTTGAGGCTGCAGTGAGTCATGATCATGCCACTGCACTCCAGCCTGGGTGACAGAACAAGACCTTGTGTCAAAAAAACAAAAACAGTTTCCATTCCATCATCTATATATATATATGACCAGAAATCCTGTGATGGTGATGACCTCTGGGGTTGGGCTTCTTTTAATCATCTTCTTTATACTCTTCTGTATTGTTTGAATTTTTTTTCAGTATGCTGCTTTCATCATTGAAAAAGTTTTTGCTGGGCACCGTGGTGCACACCTGTAATCCCAGCTACTTGGGTGGCTGAGGCAGGAGAATTGCTTGAACCCAGGGAGCAGAGGTTGCAGTGAGCCAAGATCTTGACACTGCACTCCAGCCTGGGCAAAAGAGTGAGACTCTATCTCCAAAAAAAAAAAAAAAAAAAAAAAATTTCCTGGGGGTGGGGGTGGAGAACCAGCCAAAGATGTTGTCATTGGCTGGGCGCGGTGGCTCACGCCTGTAATCCCAACACTTTGGGAGGCTGAGGTGGGTGGATCACGAGGTCAGGAGATCAAGACCATCCTGGCTAACACGGTGAAACACTGTGTCTACTAAAAATACAAAAAATTAGCCAGGCGAGGTGGCAGGTGCCTATAGTACCAGCTACTCGGGAGGCTGAGGCAGGAGAATGGCGTGAACCTGGGAGGCGGAGCTTGCAGTGAGCTGAGATCGCGGCACTGCACTCCAGCCTGCGTGACAGAGCAAGACTCTGTCTCAATAAAAAAAAAAAGAAAGATGTTGTCATCAATACTCTGGGAAGAGACTTCTCTGGCAGGGCTGGAAGCACAGGTCTACCATCAGGGCTCCCTACTCTGGAAATCTTTGCTTCCCTTGGCTAGTTGCTCTCCTCCTCACCGACAATCTCACCTCTTGTTCAAGAGCCTGCACTTCACTCTCACCTAGATGAGGTTCTCACCCCTCTATAAAATGGAGATGATAACAGGAGCTCCCCAGAGAGGATTATGAGGCTGCAGATGCATGACAGGTCCCAAGCTCAGAAGTGGACCCTGTTGGGTTCAGAGTCCACTCTAATAAACTACAGCCCCTGCAGTTTGATGCCAGCTCCACCCTGACTCTCCCTTGGAAAGCTGTCTTCAAGCCAGCTCAGCTCAAAAGGCAGAAGGTCAACGGAATGTTAGCCTGGATAAAACAACGCCATACCATGTCCCAAACCTGATTCCAGCACCTAGAGAGAAGGTGACTCCGGACCTGCCTTGTGGCACTTTAAGCCCTGGTATTTCGTGGGTGCCTGGGGGCTGCTCCCAGACTGGTGAGGCTTTGAGGGAAAGGGGGACTCAGAGCAAGTGAGGATGCCTGCTGTTCCCTGGGAGAGGCTGGCAGCTGCTTAACCTATGGAAGTGCTTAGTGTGGGATGAATGACTGTCACAATAATGATCATTATTAATTGATGGTGGCAGCTGGGTCCCTAAATGGTGCCACCTGCCTGGTCTGTGATGAGGTTCTAGGCAGCAGTGCTGAAGGGAGGATGGTGGAGGCATTTCTGGGCACAAGGAGACCTCTGTCCATGGACAAAGCTGAGACAACTGACCTGAACCTAAGATTCAAGTGCCTAAACTGAGTCCTAGGATTCCTGGGGCTTAGGGCCGGGGCACCTAGAACTGCCTCTTCCCGCAAGGCCTTGGGGAGGATCTGCATCTCCAGTCAGCCCAAGTCCTGCAGAGCTCGTCGAGTGTCTGTGTATCACCATTCCTCACCCAGGTATAGAGGCAGGACACGCTCTTTGATGTAAGATTTAGAGCTCAGGAAGTGAAATCTTGCCAGACTCATCTGAGCCCCGGTCAGATGCTCTGCCTCCTGGAAGCCTTCCAGGCTGAGTTACTTGTTCATTCTGGGTTCCCACAGATTTTGGATAAACCTTGGTCTCTGGTTGTGTCTCAGCATCTTTAAGCCCTGGAGTGTGGCAAGTCTGCATATGTACTCTGGCTTTGTCTGCTCTCTGATAGCTGGGTGACCTTGGGCAGGTGACATTACCTCTCGGAGCTTTGGTTTCTTTACCAGGAGGGTAGAATAATAGAGGTGCTTGGTGCATCAGCTGTGAGACTTAAATGAAATGCAGCAGGTGGAGCAATTAGCCCTCTTGCACCCCAGCCCACCTGCATCTCCCTGTCCCTCAGTCAGCCTTAGAGCCTGTTCTGGGCTCTGTGCAGGCTTCTGCGGTTGCTGTGTCCTTGGCCCAAGGATACCTAGAATCTTTCTGTGCCCTTGGATGAAAGAGCTGCTTGCTTGTTGGGGTCCAGAGAGAGGTGAGGACCGGCCAGGGCTGTCCAGTGGGGGCAGAGGGCCAGGGCAACACCTGCAGGGTACCAGGGTGTGCCACCTGCTATCCCCAGGAAGCAAACTCATGAATATTCATACCACTGGATGGGAGGGAGCCAGCCAGCTTGCTGCTGGGTGTCATTGGAGCATTCCTGTCTCCCAGTGACCGCAGAGACAGCCTGGGAGTTGGACGTGGCTCAGGCAGTGAGTGGAAAGGGGCAGCCAGCCACAGCCCGAGGTGAGTGTGTCTCTTATTCTCCACCACAGGGGTCACAGGGAAAGTAGGATACCCGGATACCTGCCTGGTGGTGACGCTCTAAGCCAGAAGGTTTACCATCCCAGGCTGGGTTTCCCTGTGTGCATGATGTGGGGGAAGAAGTCCTGTTTCTCCTTCATTCCCTGGAGGGTGTCAGTTCACCTAAACAGGAGGATGGCCGGGCCTGGCCTGCTGCCAGCTCTCTGCACTGATGCAGGCCAATGTGACGGGCATAATCTAGAAGGGCAGGAGTAGATGGGGTGGGCTGGTGATAGGGGGACTGTCCATCCTGAGTGCCTGCAGTTGTCACTACTATGGGTGGAGGAGGTGGGAGACCCAGGTTCTAGTCCCGTCTCTGCTGCTGCTGTGCTCTGTAACCCTGAAGGTGTCCTTGCCCTCTCTGAGGTTCAGCCTCCCTGCCTCTTTGTCTTCTGGCCTTGAGGCTAGGAGGCTCTGGCTGCATTGAGATCATTCCTGGACTTGGGACCCTCAGCTTCCTGCAAGCCTCCATTGTGGGTCAGTGGGCACACACTTTGGTGGGGCTGTGGCTGGGACCCTGGGAACGTATCGATGATGATGATGATGACAATGATGGCAGGCCCCGCTCAGTGACTCTCTGCTCTGCACCAGCCCCGGGCTGGGTTCTTTTCTTGTGGAATGCAGAGGATCTGCACAGCACCCTGTGATGGAGGCTCAACTGGTACAGGTTGAGTATCCCTTATCTGAAATGCTCGGGACCAGAAGTGTTTCGGATTTCAGATTTTTCAGATTTTGGAAGATATGCATATATATAATGAGATATCCTGGAGATGGAACCCAAGTCTAAACATTTTTGTTTAGAAAGAATTGATGTTTCTTTCTTTCTGGTTGATTTTATTGTTTAAACTTTTTTTTTTTTTTTTTTTTTTGAGATGGAGTCTCACTCTGTTGCCCAGGCTGGAGTGCAGTGGTGTGATTTCGGCTCACTGCAAGTTCTGCCTCCCGGGTTCATGCTCCTGCCTCAGCCTCCCTAGTAGCTGGGACTACAGGCTCCCGCCACCATGCCCAGCTAAATTTTTTTGTGTATTTTTAGTAGAGATGGGGTTTCACTGTCTTAGCCAGGATGGTCTCGATCTCCTGACCTCATGATCCACTCACCTCAGCCTCCCAAAGTGCTGGGATTACAGGCGTGAGCCACCGTGCCCAGCCTAATTTTAATGTTTTTGAGACAGGGTCTTGCTCTGTGGCCCAGGCTGGAGTTCAGTGGCACGATCATGACTCACTGCAGCCTCAACCTCCCAAGTTCAGGTGATCTTTCTGCCTCAGCCTCCCCAGTAACTGGGACTACAGGCATGCACCACCATGCCTGGCTAATTTTTGTATTTTTTGTAGAGATGGGGTCTTGCCATGTTGGTCAGGCTGGCCTCAAACTCCTGAGCTCAAGCGATCCTCCTGCCTCTGTGTTTCAAAGTGTTGGAATTACAGGCATGAGCCACCACGCCCCACCTTCATGTATGTTTCTTATACACGTAGCCTCAAGGTAGTTTTATTTTTCCCTTGAGGACACTAAATAAACTGTGTGTTGTGCACCTGGGTTTTGACTGAGACCTGTCATGTGAGGTCAAGTATGGAATTTTCCACTTGTGGTGTCATGTAGGCATTCACAAAGTTTTGTATTTAGGGACATCTCAGATTTCAGATTTTGGATTTTTATTTTTATTATTTATTTATTTATTTTTGAGACAGAGTCTTGCTCTGTCGCCCAGGCTGGAGTGCAATGGCGCAATCTCAGCTCATTGCAACCTCTGCCTCCCGGGTTCAAGCAATTCTCCTGCCTCAGCCTCCCAAGTAGCTGGGATTACAGGTGCACACCACCACGTCCGGCTAATTTTTTGTATCTTTAGTAGAGACGGCGTTTCAGCATGTTGGCCAGGCTGGTCTTGAACTCCTTACCTCATGATCTGCCTGTCTCGGCCTCCCAAAGTGCTGGGATTACAGACATGAACCACTGCGCCCGGCCCATGGGGGCTTTTACATGCATGTGCCTCACATGTATTACTCTCGTCTGTAGGTCTCCTACACAGGATCTCTCCTGTGTCTCAGTGAGGTGTTGTCTGCCTGGACCATGTCCTCATCCACATTCTCTGCACAGGCTCTATAGCCCTGCCCACATTCTGCCCTGAGAGCCATGGGAAGTCATTCATCACACATTCACCAGGTGCCAGGCTCGGGGAGCTCAGGGATGAGTCACCAGTAGGCTTGCCTGTAGCGGGGCACGGAAGGGAGCTCTCCTCTGGCACGCCAATGAACCAAGGCTGGGTCAGGGTCAATGGTGATGATAATAATGAATATGTGTTGATCACCTCCTGGGTACGTGCATTGTCTCAGTCTCATAGCCTGAGAGCAAGGCATGGTGGCTTATGCCCAGCACTTTGGGAGGTGGAGGTGGGGGAATCACTTGAGGCCAGGAACTCAAGATCAGCCTGCAACATAGGGAGAGCCCCCATCTCTACAAAAAATTAAAAACTTAGCTAGGCATGGTGGTGACCTGGGCGTGGGTGGTATGCACTTGAGAGGCCGAGGCAGGAAATTCACTTGAGGCCAGGTGTTCGAGACCAGCCTGGGCAGTACAGTGAGACCCCCCCATCTCTAAAAAAAAAAAAAAAATGTTTTTAAAGTATCCAGGCATGGTGGTGCATGCCTGTAGTCTTAGCTACTCAGGAGGCCGAGGCAAGAGGATCCACTGAGCCCAGGAGTTCAAGGCTACAGTGAGCTATGATCACGCCACTTCACTTCAGCCTGGGTGATAGAGCAAGATCCTGTCTTTTTAAAAAATTAATCTCATAGCCTGGTGACCGTTCTCCCTCAAGCCAGGCTCCTGGCTGTCAGCTAGCTCCTCTCCCGACCTCAGTCTGTTCAGGGGCTCTGCCTGTGATTACAGAGGGCTCTGTGTGCCTTGATCTTGCTGGTGTGCGTCCATGCACACATGAAGAGACTGAGGCTCAGGGAGGGTGAGGTACATAGTTTCACACCTAAGTTAACAGTGGCCAGGCAGGAAGGGCACAACCAGACTTGGACCCCTCAGGTGGCTGGCACAGGAGGGACCAGACACCAGGGTCCCCTCTGCTTCCCCTCCCCTTATCCTGGCTGCAGGCTCAGCCCACAGAGAGCAGACCCTGCTGTGCTCCTTGGACAGAGCTTCCTGTCCACCCCCACATCCCCCACTTTCTGTGATGCAACTTTCCCTCCTTCCTTCCCCTGGGCTTGGGACAGGGCTTAGGACACACCAGGCAGGGACTGCCATGGACAAAGCAGGAAGTGGAACATTGGAGGTCTATAGACCTGGGCTCTAATTCTGGCCCTGCCCCGCCTTTGCTGAATGACCCTGGGCAAGTTATGTCACCTCCTGGAACCTCACCTTTCCCATCTACCAAATGGGGGTGACAGCAGTGTGTCGGGGGGTGGAGTGGTATCCACTAAGTGGTTGCTGAGTAGGGTCAGTTAGATGCTCTGAAGAGGCAGGCCCCTGCCCTGGGCCTGGCTCCTAACACGGGCTCAAAAGTAAAACTAGGAGGGATGGCCCAAGGTTCAGCAGCAGGCAGCACCCAGCACGTGTGGCAGGGACCTGGCAAGCTTTGAGAAATAGCAAATGGGGGCTGGGCTCAGCGGCTCACACCTGTAATCCCAACACTTTGGAAGGCCAAGGTGGGTGGATCGCTTGAAGTCGGGAGTTTGAGACCAGCCTGGCCAACATGGTGAAACCCTGTCTCTACTAAAATGCAAAAATTACTTGAGTGTGGTGGCGTGCAGCTGTAATCCCAGCTATTCGAGAGGCTGAGGCAGGAGAATCACTTGAACCCAGGAGGCGGAGGTTGTAATGAGCTGAGATTGTACCACTGCACTCCAGGCTGGGCAACATAGGGAGATTCCATCTCAAAAACAAACAAACAAAAGAGCAAATGGGAGAATGAAATGAGGGAGTGAATGAGTGAACCAATAATGGTGTGGGGGGGTGGAGGAACTGTCCTGGGCGGGGCCAGGTGGAGCCTGATTGGCGGGGCAGGGAGGCTGGTCTGCCCCCTGCTGCTGGGCCTGGACCTCGGTGCCTCCAGTAGTGCAGCCTCTCTGATTCCGGAAGGTACCCTGGTGAGTGGGGCTGCCGGGGTGAGTCCTTGGGATTTCCAGAGGGCAAGCCACAGTAATCCTAATCCCTCCTCATCTTAAAGTCAGAGAAACTGAGGCCCAGAGTTTTGGACTATGATCTGGTCCACGACTCGGCCCTGTTTTCTGCTGGGTCGCTGAGAAGTTGGAGGCTGACAGGGGTGCTTGAGGCTGAGGCAGGTTTGTGCTTTGTGGGCGGCCCAGCCCCCACTCCTTTTGGGGTTGAAGGCAGGTCCCCCCGGGCCTCAGGAGGGGTACAGCTAACACTCTATATGATGACTGTGTGCTGGTTGCTTTGCTTAGGAAATTTCTCCAGAGAGCAGCTAGGGGCGCCTCCAGCTTTCCCATTTTACAGATGAGAAACTGAGACTCCATGAGGGCTCTTGGCGTCTCTGAAATCACAGGGCTGGATTGAAACAGGCCTGGGGCCCCTCTATGGCTGGCGGGTTTATTCCGCTTTGCAAGCTTTCTGATTTGTTACTTAAATGTGTTAAGTAACAAATTAACTAACACATTTGTTAAGGTGTTGACAATTAATTGCCTTTTTTTGAGATGGGGCCTCACTCTGGTCACCCAGGCTGAAGTGAAGTGGCATGACCTTGGCTCGCGGTAACCTCTGCCAACCTCTGACCCCCAGGCTCAAGCAATCCTCCCACCTCAGCATAACTTTTCCAGGGCATAGTGTGTGCGACCCTCCCCCAGGGTGGCTGACTGGCTTCTGCCCGCAGGGACAGTGGTGATAAAGCCATGCATGTAGTTATTAGCACATGTGACTTTTCCTGGCCTCGGGAGCCCAGGGCGCAGTGCAGCGTGAGCCAGGACAGGAGTGGAAAGTTCGGGACAAGAGTAGAAAGTTTGGGCACCTGGTTTTGCAGCTAAGGTAAGGTGGGAAGACCCTCCAAGCCGCAGCTCTCTCCTAGACTCCAGTTCCTCAGCCTGAACTGCCCCCGTCACAGTCCACGTCTCAGCCCCCTGCTGATAGGGTTGCCACTCTTAGATCATCCCCCAAAACAAACAAATAACAACAGGCTGGGCACAGTGGCTCTTGCCTGTAATCCCAGCATTTTGGGAGGCTGAGGTGGGAGGATCGCTTGAGTCCAGGAGTTCAATACCAGCCTGGGCATCTCAAAAATAATAATATAAAAAGTGTTAAAAAATATATAAAAATAGGCCAGGCGCAGTGGCTCACACCTGTAACTCCAGCACTTTGGGAGTCCGAGGTGAACAGATCACGAGGTCAGGAGATCAAGACGATCCTGGCCAACATGGTGAAACTCCATCTCTACAGAAAATACAAAAATTAGCTGGGTGTGGTGGCGTGTGCCTGTAATCCCAGCTACTCGGGAGGCTGAGGCAGGAGAATCACTTGAACCAGGGAGTGGGAGGTTGCAGTGAGCCGAGATCACACCACAGCACTCCAGCCTGGTGACAGAGCGAGACTCTGTCTCAAAACAATAAAATAAACGTATAAAAATGAAAAATAAAATAAGGAAATAACAATAACAAAACCTCCAGGACATCTAGTTAAACTTGAAGTTTGAATTTTTTTTTTTTTTTTTTTTTTTTGAGACAGAGTCTCACTCTGTCGCCCAGGCTGGAGTGCAGTGACACCATCTCAGCTCACTGCAACCTCTACCTCCTGGGTTCAAGCGATTCTTCTGTCTCAGCCTCCTGAGTAACTGGGACTGTAGACGCATGCCACCATGCCCAGCTAATTTTTGCATTTTTAGTAGAGACAGAATTTCACCATATTGGTCAGGCTTGTCTCAAACTCCTGACCTCAGGTGATCCACCCTCCTTGGCCTCCCAAAGTGCTGGGATTACAGGCATGAGCCACCGCACCCAGCCTTGGAATAATTTTTAGTAGAACTATGTCCCATGCAATATTTGGAGTATACTTACACCGTAAAAAATTGTATTCACTGTTTATCTGAAATTTGAATTTAACTGGGCAACCCTACCAGCTGGCTTTGGAAAGGGGGTGGGTGTGTGGGCAGACGCCTGGCCAGCTGTGTGACCTGAGCCTTCTTCCCAGCTGTGAGCCTCAGTTTCTCCATCAGCCACCCCTATAGACTCTAGGGGCACAAGGGCCAGTGAGGAGAGAAGAGCCCTGGCTCTTACTGGGTGCCTCACCTGTACCACCGTGGGATGGGTGGCACAGGGGACAGGTAGGGCTGGCTGTGCCTTCTGAAAGGTGAAGGATTCAGACCTCAGAGAGCCCTTGGCCTTCCCTGTAGACAGCCCTGGCCCAGGCCTGGGGGGCGGGCAGTGTGGCACAGGGCATGGGGAGAGGGTCTTCTTTTCCTTCTTATTTATTGATTTATTTATTTGAGACAGGGTCTCACTGTGTCATCCAGAGCTGGAGTGCAGCGGCACAGTCATGGCTCACTGGAACTCAGGCTCAAGCAATCCTCCCGCCTCAGCCTTCCAAGTAACTAGGACTACAGGCATGTGCCACCACGCCTGGTGAATTTTTTTAAATTTTGTTTTGTAGAGATAGGGTCTCACCATATGCCTAGGCTGGTCTTGAACTCCTGGCTCAAGCACTCCGCCTGCCTCATCCTCCCAAAGTGCTGGGATGACAGGTGTGAGCCACTGTGCCCAGCCTTTTCCCTTTTGCCTTAGAAAAGTGTTTCATAGTTGGGCGCGATGGCTCACATCTGTCATCCCAGTAATTTGGGAGGCCAAGGCGGGCGGATTACTTGAGCCCAGGAGTTCGAGACCAGCCTGGGCAACGTGGCGAAACTGTGTCTCTCTATTTTTAAAAAATTAAAGTATAAAAAAAGGAAATAATTTCATTATCATGCCCTAAAAGGTATAAAAAATAAGATAACTTCAGGATCTGGGAGAATTTGGAGTACAATTGAAGAAGTTTTTAAATATATATTTTTATTAAAAATACAAGAAAAAGAAACAGAAGAAAAAATAACTAAAAATAAGGTAACGAGTGTTAGTTATCTTATTTTTTCTTCTGTTTATTTTTCTTTTATTTCTCATCAACCAGCTTAAAAATTAAAAGGAGTGGAAAGTTTGGGGCCCTGGTTCTGCTACCTGGTTCATTTTAATTTTTAAATTTTAACCTTCTCCCTGCCCCATTCCCCAACCTCTCTTTGAGTTGCTTCACCCACCCTCTCTGTCTGCAACCCTGGGGCTGTCTCTTTCCAGGTGGTTGTCTCTCTATCTCTCCAGTGTCTCTCTGTCCCTGTCTGGACCCTGCTGGGGGCCACAGAGCAGGCAAAGGCAGGTCTCAGCTGCCAGGCCTGGGCAGCCTTGGGGGCTCCCTGGGGCCAGTTTCCTGACACTTGCCCCACTCTGTGCTGCCCCCGCAGGTGTCTGAGATGCTGCCACCGCAGAAGAAGCCCTGGGAGTCCATGGCTAAGGGGCTGGTGCTGGGCGCGCTCTTCACCAGTTTCCTGCTGCTGGTGTACTCCTATGCCGTGCCCCCGCTGCATGCTGGCCTGGCCTCCACGTGAGTGGCCCAGCTGGGCAGATGATGGGTGTAGGTGGGGGAGGGATGGCACCCCACCCATGGGGCCCTGTAATTACCACAGGGCCTGCCCAGTGACCTTGGATAGCCACCCTGCACCCTGCACCATGCTGTGCCAGACAGAAATTCCACTGACGGCAGAGCTCGCCGTGTAACCCTGAGCCTTGGTGTGCCCATCTGTGAAGTGGGGATAAAAACAGAGCCTTTTGGCTGGGCGCGGTGACTCACGCCTGTAATCCCAGCACTTTGGGAGGCCCAGGCAGGCAGATCACCTGAGGTCAGGAGTTCGAGACCAGGCTGACCAACATGATGAAACCCCATCTCTACTAAAAATACAAAAATAAGCTGGGCATGGTGGTGTGTGTCTGTAATCCCAGCTACTTGGGAGGCTGAGGCAGGAGAATTGCTTGAACCCGGAAGGCAGAAGTTGCAGTGAGCCGAGATGGCACCACTGCACTCCAACCTGGGCAACAGAGTAGACTGTCTCAAAACAAAACAAAACAAAAACAACAACAAAACAGAGCCTTCCTCATAGGACATGAGAATCAGGTAACACTGTCTGTACAGGGCTTAGATTGGCATCATCTGAGATGCCAATGGAGCCCTGGGGGCGTGACCTGTCCATGGATTCAAATGGGTCCGTCTGACTCCAGGCCCAGCTCCTGAGAACCAGGCTCTCCCGCTTCCTCATGGGCTGCACTGCACAGACCCGGCACAGCCTGTAGCTGGTGCAATACCAGTGCTTGGTGATACTAAGTTGAAACAGAGGAAACTGCAAATTTCTGCAAAACTGACCATTTTTGTCCTATAAAATGGCAATTTCATGTGGCCCAAGCGGCTACTGATTCATGGTACATGTAACACAGTGGCCATGAATGAGGCCTGTGTGCCTCATCTCACAACACTGTGAATAAGGGCCTGTTATTGTACCCATTTCACAGAAGAGGAAACTGAGGCCAGAGAGGCCAAACCACCCGCGCAGGCACCCAGCCTGGACTCAGGCTCCACAAGTCCTACTATCCCAGCTCCTTTGCCACCACTGTCCCCAACAATCTCCCTCTCTAGCTACCAGAGTCCTGAGAGTCCCAGCACCCCCCTGAGGCTCTCCCCACCTCTCTGTCCCCAGCAGGACCCCAGAGGCCGCAGCGTCGTGCTCTCCGCCCGTGCTTGAGCCAGAGGCAGCGAACCGCGCAAACGGCTCGCGGGGAGAGTGCCAGCCGCGGCGCAATATCGTGTTTTTGAAGACGCACAAGACGGCCAGCAGCACCCTGCTCAACATCCTGTTCCGCTTCGGCCAGAAGCACCGGCTCAAGTTCGCCTTTCCCAACGGCCGCAACGACTTCGACTACCCGACCTTCTTCGCCCGCAGCCTAGTGCAGGACTACCGGCCCGGGGCCTGCTTCAACATCATTTGCAACCACATGCGCTTCCACTACGACGAGGTGCGCGGCCTGGTGCCGCCCAACGCCATTTTCATCACGGTGCTCCGCGACCCCGCCCGCCTGTTCGAGTCCTCCTTCCACTACTTCGGGCCGGTGGTGCCCCTCACGTGGAAGCTCTCGGGCGGCGACAAGCTGGCCGAGTTCCTGCAAGACCCGGATCGCTACTACGACCCCAACGGCTTCAATGCCCACTACCTCCGAAACCTGCTCTTCTTCGACTTGGGCTATGACAACGGCCTGGACCCTGGCAGCCCGCAGGTGCAGGAGCACATCCTGGAGGTGGAGCGCCGCTTCCACCTGGTGCTCCTTCAGGAGTACTTCGACGAGTCGCTGGTGCTGCTGAAGGACCTGCTGTGCTGGGAGCTGGAGGACGTGCTCTACTTCAAGCTCAACGCCCGCCGCGACTCGCCGGTGCCGCGGCTGTCCGGGGAGATGTACGGGCGCGCCACCGCCTGGAACATGTTGGACGCCCACCTCTACCGCCACTTCAACGCCAGCTTCTGGCGCAAGGTGGAGGCCTTTGGGCAGGAGCGCATGGCCCGCGAGGTGGCAGCCCTGCGCCATGCCAACGAGCGCATGCGGACCATCTGCATCGACGGGGGCCACGCCGTGGACGCCGCCGCCATCCAGGACGAGGCCATGCAGCCCTGGCAGCCGCTGGGCACCAAGTCCATCTTGGGCTACAACCTCAAGAAGAGCATCGGGCAGCGGCACGCGCAGCTCTGCCGGCGCATGCTCACGCCCGAAATCCAGTACCTGATGGACCTCGGCGCCAACCTGTGGGTCACCAAGCTCTGGAAGTTCATTCGCGATTTCCTGCGGTGGTGACGTCCCACCGCCCAGCGGCTTGCCTGCCTGCTCGCTCCCTACGGAGGGGCTGAGCAGGACGCCGCTGGTGCTGGCCGCCCCCAGCCCCCTCCTGGTGCCACCTCGGACCCCGGGGTGAGGGGGGTGCTTCCTGGGGGGACGCAGCCAGCCAAGACTGGGCCCACGCACACAGAGAGGGCCTAACCGATATCAGTATTTAACTAATTATACCGGTTTTTATTAAACCCCTTTCCCTCCCCGAAAAAGAATGTTCTATTTCTGCCTCCCCTTAAAGGGGAGACCTCAGAAGTAAAGGAATTTGATGTTGTGTTTTTGTTAATCAGCCTCAGTGGTGGTGACTTGGGGTGGGGGTTGGCGTGGGGGGAACCACAGTGGTGCCTGGGTGAGTCTGTAGGCAGAGACCAATGGGTGGCAGGGATTTGATGTGTTTTTGCTATGTGCTATAGTCCTATGTGGTTCAGGGACTCCCATGAGCTACCAAGACCTGGAAAAGCGCATGTGTATGTGTGCATGTGTGTGCACACGTGTGCGTGTGTGCATGTGTGTGTGATCATCCTAAGGAGTACAACAGTTACTCACTCTGACTGTGTGCCCGGCACTAGGCTAAGGGCATTATTTCAACTCATCTTCACCAAAACCCAGCAACCTGGGGACTGTTATTGTCTCATGCTAGAGACAACGAAGGATGCTCAGAGAGGGACAATCACTTCACCAAGATCACACAGCAAGTGGTAGGATTAGAGTAGGGGACTGGGTGGGTAGAGGATGTGGCCAGATCAGAATAGAGAAAGAGAGAGAGGGAGGAAGAGACAGGGAGGTGGCGGGGGTGGGGCCACTCAGTAGGGCATTGTCAACAAGCCCTGGGCCCAGGCTAAGGGCTTCTTGCACAGACTTCATTAATCCTCAATAACTGAAGTCGTTAAAATTACCGTCCCATTTTACAGATGTGGGAAAGGACATTCGGGCAGGAGAAGGGATTTGCCTGAGGTCATGTCACAGGACATATCAGACCAGGGACTCAAACCATCTCCCAGGGACCCCAAACCCTTCCCATCTCCAGTGCCTGTCTCTCCCCTCCTCCACCCTCCCCCTCCATTGCTACTGGTCCCTGGCTTCTAGCCTGCCTCACCCTGTCTCTACCTGCCCCTCCCGCTTCTACCCTCCCATCCCAGGCCGCCTTCCACACCTGCCTGTACTCTGCCCCGACAAAAGCCCTGGGCTTCCCCGCTCCACTGTGAGATTCCATTCAATTAATCAAAAAAAAAAAAAAAAATTGGTATCCACCAAATCCCTGTTATGTACCCCAGCCCTGAGCTGCTCTGAGCATACAGCAGTCAGCAAGCTAGCCAACTTGTTATTAGTGCCTGCCTGTAATCCCAGCACTTTGGGAGGTTGGGGTGGGCGAATTGAGTGAGCCCAGGAGTTACACCAGGCTCAGCTACATGGCAAAATCCTGTCTCTACAAAAACAAACAAAAATCACCACCAACAAAAAACAAGTTGGTCAATCCCTCCTGGGGCTCATATCCAGAGGGGAAGATGGCCGTCAGAAACCAATGCAGGCTGGGTGTGACTGACTAGGATGTGGACACACCCAGCTCTAGCCACTCGCCTCATTCAGCATCCCCAGTGGAGAGAAAGTCCTGGGGCACAGGACTTCAGTCTTCCAGCTAGCAGCTGGCATCCAGGCCTGAATGGCAGAAGCCACAGTCAGGTAACTCTTCTTAATTTTTTTTTTGAGACAGGATCTCACTGTGTTGTCCAGGCTGGTCTCAAACTCCTGGGCTCAAGTGATCCTCCTGCCTCAGCCTCCCCTGAATAGCTGGAGGAGAATACCACTATGCCTGGCTTCAAGTGATTCTTTATTGGAGACCTGTTTGTGTCAGGTTCCAGGCCGGATGCTTGCATACCTTAGCCAAATATCCCAGCTTTTAGACTAAAACTCAGAGAAGTTAAGTGACCTACCCAAAGTCACACAACAAGTTAGTGCCAGAGTCAGAATTCAAGCCCATACCAGTCAGCTATTAACCTCTCACTGGGCTTGGGTTATTGCCTCCTAGGAGTGAGCTTCTAGCCTGAGTAGAGTGGGGAGGAGTTAAGGTGACCAACTGTCCCAGTTTTCTGGAACTATCCTGGTTTTAGCACTGAAACTCCTATTTTCCAGGAAACCCCTCTGTCCCAGGCAATCAGGACAGTCCGTCACCCTGAGAGAGGTTTGACCCCACCAATCCCTTAGAGCCACTGCCTGCACCTTCATAATGTTCTTTGTGGCAAGAAACAATATTGTTTGCAGCACACCCATGAGACTGTTAATTCGTATGGAGAGAAATAAGGAAAAAAAACTCACTGACAGTGGCTAAGACTATTCACAGGAGAAGATGTTACTGATCCCAAATTCATGAGATAATTGCTCCCACCTTTGGTTTTTTATGGAGATGAGTGGTCTCCACCTCCTGGCCTCAAGCATTCCTTCTCTCTTACCCTCCCAGAGTGTTGGGAGTACATGTGTGAGCCACCATGCCTGGCCTTCCTCACTTTTATTAATCAAAGATAAATGTAACTTAGTGTGCAATATAATATTCTGAGTTTAAGGAATTCCATAGTAATCATATCTCCTCAGGCCCCTAAAGGCCTAGAAATGCCAGTAATAATTTTATTTATTTATGTATTTATTTTGAGATAGAGTCTCACTCTGTTGCTCAGGCTGGAGTGCAGTGGCATGATCTTGGCTCACTGCAGCCTCAAACTCCTGGGCTCAAGTGATCCTCCTGCCACAGCCTCCCAAGTAGCTAGGACTGCAGGCACTCGCCACCACAATTGGCTAATTTTTTCCTTTTCGTAGAAATGGGGTCTTGCTATGTTGCCCAGGCCGATCTCAAACTCCTCGCTTCACACTATCCTCCTGCCTTGGCCTCCCAAAGTGCTGGGGTTATAAGCATGAGCCACTCCACCCAGCCTATTGCATGATTTATTTTTATTATTGTCACCAGTATTTTGAGGCCCTTAAGAATCCAAGGAGAACAAACCTGTCAGACAGCAGGTGTCAGGAATATGAATTACTGCATTGGAATTTATAATCCGCTTGCTTTGTTCTAATAGCATTGTTACAGTTATTAACTCTTTTATTAACAAAATTTATATTTTATTTTTATTTGTTTTATTTATTTATTTTTTACATGGAGTCTTGCTCTGTCATCCAGGCTGGAGTGCAGTTGTGCATTCTCAGCTCACTGCAACCTCAGTCTGCCGGGTTCAAGCAATTCTCCTGCCTCAGCCTCCTAAGTAGCTGGGATTGCAGGCATGAGCCAGCATACCAGGCTAATTTTTGTATTTTTAGTAGAGATGGAGTTTTGCCATGTTGGGCAGGCTGGTCTCAAATTCCTGGCCTCAAGCGATCCACCCGCCTCAGCCTCCCAAAGTGCTGAGATTACAGGTGTGAGCCACTGCACCCAGCCAACGTAATTTATATTTTAATAAGTGATGATGGGTACTGAGTCCTACGTCCAGCCCTGTGCAATGTGGAAACATGGGCGATCCCTTTTGCTCCCCCAAGGAAGTGACTGAGATGCAAAGAAGCTGCGCAACCAGCCTCTGCCAGGGTCACAGAGCAAGGCAGCCACTGAGGCAGGATGCAAACCCAGGCAGGTCTGACATCAAGACCGGGGCTCCAGGGCTCCAGACCTGCGGCACCATTCCGAGTTGGCCATCTCAGCCTCAGGACTGATGGACAGTCCATCCTGAAAAAGTATGGGGTCTACAAAAGGCTTTGCTGTCAGCCCTGACTCCTGGCTGGGTTTGGCTGGGGGAATCTACGGTTACCTGGTATCCACTGACCTGATGTGTGAAAGTCAGAGCAGGGGTCAGGGCTGTCCCCTGTAAGAAAGTCAGTGGAACCACCTGTTCCTTTTTGTTGTGGGTTGAACTGTATCCCTCAAAAAGATATGATGAAGCCCTCACCTCCTGCTCCTGTGAATGCGACTTTATTTGAAAATACGCCTCTACTAAAAAAAAAATGCAAAAAATTAGCCGGGCGAGGCGGCGGGCGCCTGTAGTCCCAGCTACTCGGGAGGCTGAGGCAGGAGAATGGCGTGAACCCGGGAGGCGGAGCTTGCAGTGAGCCGAGATCGCGCCACTGCACTCCAGCCTGGGCGACTAAGCGAGACTCTGTCTCAAAAAAAAAAAAAAAAAAAAAGAAAATACGTCACTTGAGGCCAGGAGTTTGAGACCAGTCTGGGCAATAGAGTGAGACCACCACCCTGCAGTTCTCTACAAAAAATAGAAAAAAAACTAGCTGGGCATGGTGGCGCACACCTGTAGTCCCAGCTACTCTGGAGGCTGAGGTGGGAGGGTTGCTGGAACCCAGGAGTCTAAGGCTGCAGTGAGCCAGGATCACACCACTGCACTCCAACCTGGGCAACAGAGTGGGGCTTTGTCTCTTAACCAAAAAAAAAAAAAAGGATATTTGCAGATGTAATCAAGTTAAAATAATGTCATTCAGTGGGCCCTAATCAATTCTGGCTGGTGGCCTTATAAGTAGAAATGGGACAGGCGTGGTGACTCACACCTGTATTCCCAGCACTTTGGGAGCCCAAAGCGGGCAGATCACTTGAGATCAGGAATTTGAGACCACCAGGTTGACCAATATGGCAAAACCCCGTCTCTACTAAAAAATACAAAAAGTAGCTAGGTGTGGTGGTGCACACCTGTAGTCCCAGCTTCTTGGGAGACTGAGGCATGAGAATCACTTGAATCTGGGAGGCGGAGGTTGCAGTGAGCCAAGACTGTGCCATTGAACTCCAGCCTTGGTGACAGTGAGACTCTGTCTCAAAAAAAAAAAAAAAAAAAAACCGCCAAGAAGTGGAAATGCCACGTGAGGACAGATGCACAGGACGAATGCCATGTCACAACAGGCAGGGATTGGAGTGAGGCAACAGCAAGCCAAGGAGCGTCAAGGATTGAGGCCACCATCAGAAGTTAGGAATAGGAAAGGGAAAGTTCTACCCAGAGTCTCAGAGGAAACCCAGCTCCGCCAATCCCTTGATTTCAGTCATCATTTCCTGTTATTTTAAGCCACCCAGCAGTTTGTGGCATTTTGTTATGGCAGCCCCAGGAAATTAACAGACTATGCCGCACCTCTGTGCTAGGTCCAGCCTCTCCACCTTGCCTGGATCCCCACCTGGCTTCTCTCCAGCAAGCTCACCCTTTCTTTTCTTTTTCTCTTTCTTTCTTTCTTTCCCTTCTTTCTTTCTTTCCTTCTTTCTCTTTCTTTCTCTTTCTTTCTTTCTCTTTTCTTTCTCTTTCCTTCTTTTTCTTTCTTTTCCTTCCTTCCTTTCTTTTTTCTTTCTCTTTGTTTTCTTTTTTCTTTCTCTCTCTTTTCTTCTTTGTCTCTCTCTTTTTCTCCCCCCCTCCCTCCCTTCCTCCCTCTCTTCCTCCCTCTCTCTCTCTCTCTCTCTCTTTTCTTTTCTTTCATTTTTTTTTTGAGATGGAATCTCACTCTGTTGCCCAGGATGGAGTGCAAAGGTGCAGCCTTGGCTCACTGCAACCTCCACCTCCCAGGTTCAAGCAATTCTCATGCCTCAGCCTCCCGAGTAGCTGGGATTACAGGGACGTGCCACCATGCCCAGATAATTTTTTGTTTTTTTAGTAGAGACAGGGTTTTGCCATGTTGCCCAGGTGTCGAACTCCTGAACTCAGGCAGTCCCCCACCTTGGCCTCCCAAAGTGTTAGGATTACAGGTGTGAGCCATCACACCTGGCCCATGCTCACCCTTTCAAGCCAGCCACCCTGCACCTGAAGCCCCAGGCTCACATGTGCTCCAATCCCACCATGGTCCTCGCCACCTTGGGGAGAAGCCATATTCCTGTCCACCTCTGTGGTCTTGCACATACTCTTCCGTCTACCGCAAGGCTCCCTTCCCTTTGCAGGCCTAACTTTGTTCTGTGTTTTCAAAACAAGCTCTGCCGCCTTCTCCACCAGGCATTCTTCCCTGACACCCAACCACCAGCCTAGCATAGGGCCTGGGGCTCCCACAGCCTCCTGTTATTCCCTATCGGGGCTCTGCCCACTCAGGATGCAACTGTTGATTTGCTCGTCTTGCGAGCCCCCTGGAGTGAGCTCCTCTAGGACAGGGACCAGGACGCATTGGCACAATTGGCCTCCAGGGCTAGGCCAGTGCCTGGCACACAGTAGGCGTTTAATAAATGTTGAAAGACAGAGGAACACAATATTAAAAATAGAAGGGAAGGAAGACAAGCAGGGGGGAAGTGAGGTAGGGAAGGGAGAAGGAGGGAGGGCAGAGGGCCTTCCAGAGCCTACTTGTGACTGACAGGGGCCCCATTTCCCTGGCAAGGGGAGCACATTACCCAATGCAGGCATGCGCTGGAATGAGTTCACTGGGTGAAAACCCATGCGACACTGGAATGGGGCACAAACCAGGTAGTTTTGACAGTGACAGGTAGAATCAGGGATCCTGGGTGATGCTTGCTCTGGGGCATCCCAGCTTCCATTGCTGGCCTATCTTTGGTGAATTTTTTTTTTTTTTTGAGACAAAGTCTCGCTCTGTTGCTCGGGCTGGAGTGCAATGGTATGACCTCGGCTCACTGCAACCTCCGCCTCTCGAGTTAAAGTGCTTCTCCTTCAGCCTCCTAAGTAGCTTAGATTGCAGGCATGCACCACCACGCCTGGATAATTTTTGTATTTTTGGTGGAGATGGGGTTTCACCGTTTGGCCAGGCTGGTCTTGAACTCCCGACCTCAGGTGATCCACCCACCTTGACCTCCCAAAGTGCTGGGATTACAGGTGTGGTGAGCTTTTATTGAGCACCTACTGTGTACAATGCACCACAGTCGGTGCTGGACTGGGAGTGTACCATGATGAACCAGACCCTCAAGGAGCCCAAGAGTGAGACCTGTGACAGATCACAATTGCTGGAAGGATGGAAGATGACGGTGGGGTGTGGGATTTTAGGGGCCTGGGGATTTGCTTCCCAGCAGAAAAAAAAAAAAAAGAAACACATCAGAAAGGACATCGCCAAAGAGAAGGCATTTGAAGTAGGCCTTGTGGGAGGCAGGGACTGAATACAAGGGTGTTGCAAGAAAGGCATTCCAGGGAGAGGGAACAGCAGAAGAAAAAGCTGGAAAGAGAATGGAGGGGAGGCAAGGGACCTGGGATAAGGGAGAAAGGAAGGGGAAATTAGCTCAGGAGGGACCCAAAAGGGCCTTGAGTCTAGGCGAAGGCATTTACAGTTTTTACTGAGGGTAATAAGGAGCCCAGGGAGGCTTTGGAGCAGAGGAGGGACATATTCAGAAGCCAGCTTGAAGAAGATGGGCCAAGGCTGGGTGCAATGGCTTACTCCTGTAATCCCAGCACTTTGGGAGGCTGAGGTGGGCAGATCTCTTGAGGTCAGGAGTTCAAGACCAGCCTGGCCAACAAGGTGAAAACCTGTCTCTACTAAAAGTACAAAAATTAGCCATGTGTGGTGGCATGCGCCTGTGATTCCAGTTACTCGGGAGGCTGAGACAGGAGAATAGCTTGAACCTGGGAGGAGGAGGTTGCAGTGAGCCACTGCTCTCCAGCTTAGGCGACAGAGCAAGAAGACTCTGTCTCAAAAAAAAAAAAAAAAAAAAAAGAAAAGAAAACAAAGAAGATGGGCCAGAGGTGCTGGGAGCAGCGACCCAGGGGGAGGAGACGAGAGTAGGGGAGAGTTCCTGACTTTACCCCTCATGGCTCAAGCTCCAGCCTGAGGTGTGTTGGGTACTGGGGAGGCCCCACCCTGTAGAAGAGGCAGATCTGCTCATTACCCTCTTCCAGGGCTAAGGGGGACTCTCCTGGGACTTAGCAAGGCCACCTATGTGCATGCCTCTGCCAGGAGCCAGCCATGTGGGATACAATGTCCTGAGTAAGCACCAGGTCCAGATAGTCCTGATTGTCACTTACTCTATGGCTGCATGGCCCCAGGCATGCTGCTTCCCTCTTCCAGGCTCTGTCAGGTAGGGAGGAATAGTCTAGGGCTCAAGGAGCACATGAAGCCTTTGGACTAGAACTTGACATGGAGCCCAGCAAATGGTCTCTGATTAGAGGTGAAGCTGGTGATGCCTGCCTATATCACCTTAGCCTCACTACTCCCTAGCTGCAGAACCTGTGTTTCTCTGCCTAAGGACGCTCTCCAGCCTTCTGAATTGTGTGCACAGCAGGCCAGAAGTGCCAGCAGAATTGACAGCCCCTGGAGCAGCCCTCAACCAAAGACTGTCCCGAGTTGCTGTATAAATACCCCAGTTCCCTCCCCACTCAGGCAAGGAAACGCTGAAGGGGGGCGTTCCCTGCTGCCTCCCAGAAGTCCCCACTGAGATTGAGTTCTTCTGTACTTCCTTGATAACCAGTCCTATACAGCTGCCTTCCGTTCTCTGTGTCATTTCCACACTTCCCTACCTGTCTTTCTCAGGACACATCTCTAATAAACTTGCACTGATCTTCTTGTCTCAGGGCAACCCAGACTACTACAAATACCTACTGTGTTCCAGGTCCCATGCACACCACGTGATCTCATGTGTCCTCATCTTGGGCTCTGGCTTTCTGCTTGTCCAGTGGGTGGTGGGAGCAGATGTAATGAGGAGTCCCTCCTCGCCTCTCATCCTGGCTCCCAGGCCAGGTGTGGCCCAGCTCAGGATTGCATATCCACCTGTTTGGGTCTGGGCCTGGGAAGTCTCATCCTCAACCCTGAAGCCATGTGCCCTAACAGCTGGGATGAATCATGGGCAGTTGCTCTGGACATGTCAGGTGGTAGACAAAGCCTGGGATGAAAGTGAAGGCATGATGACAGTGACTTCTGGGTCTCTGTTGGGGGTGAAAGATGACTTGTCCTGGCTCAAGGAGGCGTCTTAAGGGACCACAGGAGTAGAGGGTAGGGGATTGAGAGGCAGGATGAACTGCCACCCCCATATGCGTGAAATCAGGTGGTGTCAATTTCAACATGCCCACATCAACGCTCCCAGGAAACATCGCTGTCCTGATTTTGCAAGTGAGGATGTGAACCCAGGGCAGGCTGAGTCCAGGGCCCCGTGCCTGAGGCACCTAGGAAGGAAATGAGCCCCACCAGTTGCCCTAAGGCTGACAGGAAGGAGTGGGATTTCTGGGCAGTGATAAATGTGGGCATGGCTGCCAGCTGGGCAAAAGGCAGGCCACCTGGAGGGAGCCACAGAGCCGAGCCTGGACCCACTCATGGGCAGCCCATCGCAGACCTGAGCCCATCGCAGGAGAAGTCGCTGGCCCAGGTGAGTGAAGGGAGAGACTCCTACACCAGCCTCAGTTTCTCCTTCTGCCATGGGGAGGGGCAGGACTCAAGGTCCCTGAGGTTCTTTTGAACTCTCCAGCTCTGGGTCTCTTCCCAACCATGAGGGACTTGGCAGCCGGAGGCTACACCAGCACTAGCCAATAGAAATACCACGCCACCATAAATGCAAGCCACATAGGTCATTTGAAATTTTCTTTCTTCTTTTTTTTTTTTTTTTGAGACGGAGTTTTGCTCTTGTTGCCCAGGTTGGAGTGCAATGGCACAATCTTGGCTCACTGCAACTTCTGCCTCCTGGGTTCAAGCAATTCTCCTGCCTCAGCCTCCCGAGTAGCTGGGATTACAGGCGTCTGCTACCACGCCTGGCTAATTTTTGTATGTTAGTAGAGACAGGGTTTCACCACGTTGGTCAGGCTGGTCTGGAATTCCTGACCTCAGGTGATCCACCCACCTCAGCCTCCCAAAGTGCTGGGATTACAGGCATGAGCCACCGTGCCCGGCATTTTTGAAATTTTCTATTAGCTCCATTAAAGAACTAAAAAGAGGCTGGGCACCGTGGCTCATGCCTGTAATCTCAGCACTTTGGGAGGCTGAGGTGGGTGGATCATTTGAGGTCACGGGTTCGAGACCAGCCTGGGCAACACAGTGACACCGTGTGGCAGGAGAATCGCTTGAACCCAGGAGATGGAGGTTGCAGTGGGCCAAGATTGTGCCACCGTGCTCCAACCTGGGAGACAGAGCAAGACTATGTCTCAAAAACAAAACAAAAAAACAAACAACAACAAACTAAAAGAAACAATTGAAATAAATTTTAATAACCTATTAACTTCAATATATAATCTAATCAATATAAAAACGATTGGCCTGGTGCGGTAGGTCAGGCCTATAATCCCCGCACTTTGAGGTGCGAGGATCACTGGAGCCCAGGAGTTCTGGTAACATAGCGAGAACACATCTTTACAAAAAATTAAAAAATTAGCAACATAGGCCGGGCGCGGTGGCTCAAGCCTGTAATCCCAGCACTTTGGGAGGCCGAGACAGGTGGATCACGAGGTCAGGAGATCGAGACCATCCTGGCTAACACGGTGAAACCCTGTCTCTACTAAAAAATACAAAAAACTAGTTGGGCCAGGTGGCGGGCGCCTGTAGTCCCAGCTACTGGGGAGGCTGAGGGAGAAGAATGGCGTAAACCTGGGAGGAGGAGCTTGCAGTGAGCTGAGATCCGGCCACTGCACTGCAGCCTGGGCGACAGAGCGAGTCTCTGTCTCAAAAAAAAAAAAAAAAAAAAAATTAGCAACATAGAGTGACCCCATCTCTAACAACAACAACAACAACAAATAGCTGGTGTGGTGGCCCACGCCTGTAGTCCCAGCTACTCGGGAGGCTGAGGTGGGAGGATGGATTGAGCCTAGGAGGTTGAGACTGCAGTGAGCCATCATGGTGCCACTGCACTCCAGCCTGGGCAACAGAGCTAGACCCTGTTTCAAAAAAAAAAAAAGAGTGTTTTGAGGGGATACTGAGTCTTTGAAATCCTGTGTATTTTACACTCACAGCAGACCTCAGTTCAGACTAGCCACGTTTGAAGAGTTTGTGTCTACCGTACTGGACAGGGCTGGTGAAGGCTGCTGGCCTGCTGGGGAGGCTGCATTGGCAGGTCCCGTCCTCAGCTAGGAACTGGAGAAGGCAGGAACAGGGTGCATTTTCATCTCTAGCCTGGGAGGAGTCCCTCCAAGGTCCTTAGGGTCTTTCCTTCGTGGTCGCACACGGCAAGCGTGGGCTTCAGGAAGACTCAAACAGTTCCATGTGCATGGACGCAACGACGGGGCCTTGGAGGTCTCGATTCCTGCCATCACAGGGCTTTGCATCTGGTAGGTGGTGTACCCGGGGTGGACGGTGCCGGGAAGGGGTTCGTGGGGCAAAGAGGGGCGGCGACCGCGCGCTGGAGTGGGCTTTCTGGTAGGGTCACGAGACCGATGGGGAGGGTCTCGGTGTGGGCGGGGCGCGGCGGGGCCCGGATCCAGGCTGGGGACGGGATATGAGCCAGGCGTCCCCGCCCAACACCCTGCCCTTCCATGCCCTGCCTTTCGGTGCCAAGAACAGGCACAGGTGCCAAGAACAGACGCAGTTTCTCCTGTGCCTGTTCTTGGTTTTCTTCCCCAAGGTAGTGTGTGTAAAGCTGTGTGTTGGTAACTTCACCCGTTTCCTTAGAAAATGGCTGAATGTGTTGCTGATGTATAATGATACCAGAAAATTTGTTTTTTGTCCATGAGAGTGAACAGGAAATTTATTTATTCATTTATTTAGAGATAGGGTCTCACTCTGTCACCTAGGCTGGAGTGGTGAGAACATGGCTCACTGCAGCCTCAAACTCCTGGGCTCAAACAACCCTCCCACCTCAGCCTCCTGAATAGCTGGGACTACAGCCAGGCACACCACACCCAGTTAATTTTTAATTTTTTTTTTTCTTTTTTGAAATGGAATCTTGCTCTGTCACCCAGGCTGGAGTGCAGTGGTGTGATCTTGGCTCACTTCAGCCTCTGCCTACCAGGTTCAAGAGACTCTCTGCCTCAGACTCCTGAGTAGCTGGGATCACAGGCGTGTGCTACCATACCCGGCTAATTTTTGTATGTTTTGTAGAGACGGGGTTTTGCCATGATGGCCAGAGTGGTCTGGAACTCCTGGCCTCAAGTGACCCACCCGCCTTGGCTTCTCAAAGTATTGGTATTACAGGCATGAGCCACTCCACTCAGTCAGAAAAATTTTTATTTTCCTCTCATGAAAAGCAATTAAACACCATTCATACTTTAACAACGCTGGGAAGGGAGTATGATTAAAATCTAGCTTAAGGATGATTGTGGCCTTTAAAAGTTGTGTTTCTTGGTATCCAAGATGATTAAAAAAATAAAATTTAAAAAATAACAATTTTTTAAAAGTTGTGTTTCTTGAATTGTATGACTTTTTAAAAGAAAACAAAGTATAAAGAAATAAAGCTAGCAGAAAAATCTTACAAGTTGTTCAAGTGTGAATTCATACGTGATTATATCCCCATAAAGCTGTTAGTTTTAATTTTTATTTTATTTTATTTTATTTTTTTTTTTTTTTGAGACGGAGTCTGGCTCTGTTGCCCAGGCTGGAGTGCAGTGGCCGGATCTCAGCTCACTGCAAGCCCCGCCTCCCGGGTTCACGCCATTCTCCTGCCTCAGCCTCCCGAGTAGCTGGGACTACAGGTGCCCGCCACCTCGCCCGGCTAATTTTTTTTTTTTTTTTTTGTATTTTAGTAGAGACGGGGTTTCACCGTGTTAGCCAGGATGGTCTCGATCGCCTGACCTCGTGATCCGCCCGTCTCGGCCTCCCAAAGTGCTGGGATTACAGGCTTGAGCCACCGCGCCCGGCCCAGTTTTAATTTTTAAAAGTTCAAGTCATCGACTTTTTTTTTTTTTGAGATGTAGTCTTGCCCTGTTGCCGAGGCTGGAGTGCAGTGGTATGATCTCAGCTCACTGCAGGCTCTGCTGTCTGGATTCAAGCAATTCTTGCGCCTCAGCCTCCTGAGTAGCTGGGATTACAGGCGCCCACCACACCCAGCTAATTTTTGTATTTTTAGTAGAGACGGGGTTTCACCGTGTTGGCCAGGCTGATCTCGAACTCCTGACCTCAAGTGATCTGCCTGCCTTGGCCTCCCAAAGTTCTGGGATTACAGGTATGAGCCACCGCACCCAGCCAATTGATTTTTTTTTTTTTTTTTTTTGAGACAGGGTCTTGATTTATTGCCCAGGCTGAAGTACAGTGACATGATCTCAGCTCACTGCAATCTTTGCCTCCTGGGCTCAAGCAATTCTCCCACCATAGCCTCTCAAGTAGCTGGGACTACAGGCGTGCACCACCACGCCTGGCTAATGTATTTTTTGTAGTAATGAGATTTCACCTTGATGCCCAGGGTGGTCTTGTAGCAGGACTAGCCGCAGACAAAACTCCTCAGACACCAGACTAAAGAAGGAAGAGGTTTTTTATTCAGCCGGGAGCATCGGCAGACTCGCGTCTTAAGAGCCGAGCTCCCCGAGAAAGAAATACTTGGCCTTTTTAAAGGCTTACAACTTTAAGGAGTCCACGGCAAAGGGTTGTGATAAATCGAGCAAGTGTGGGAAACGTGACTGGGGGCTACATGCATCAGCTAACAGAACAGAAAGTTTTACAATGCTTTTTTTCATACAGTGCCTGGAATTTACAGATAACACAAGTAGTTTAGGCCAGGGGTTGATGTTATTATTATTACTTTGTTTAACTCCTAGGACTGGGTGGTGGTGACAAGGTTGTCTGGCTATTTATCTTACTTTTGTTTCTCTCTCTCTTTTCTCCTGTCTTTGAACTAGGCAAGGTAGGGGGAGGAGGGCAGCAGGAATAGTAGTGGTCTCCTCCCTTAGTCTCAAACTCCTGAGCTCAAGCAATCCACCTGCCTTGGTTGGCCAAAGTGCTGGGATTACAGGCATGAGCCACCTCATCTGGCCAAGTAATTGATCTTAATGCCCATGAGTTCAAAATGCAATACCCAAAAAAGGAAAAAAGGAACAAAAACGAGGGGCAGTGTTCGGCATCAGGAAAAGGACATTCTGCTTAGACCTGGGATAACTCTCTTAAAAGACAATTGAAGTCAGAAATTGAAAGAAAAAATTGCTCATGTTGGCTAAGAAGTCCCTTCACCATTTCCAGCCTGACTTTCCTCACTTAGGGAATTGGTATAATGGCAGTATCATGTCAGGATTCATTTAATGCTTAGCAGAGGGCCAAACACTCATATTCCTGTAGACAAAGGTTATCAGTCCATTTTGGGTGGGGGTCAGGGAAAGTCCTTTGAGGGTCCATTTGGGGTCCAATGAGAATAAGACCCAGAGAGGGCGGAATGACTCAGGCAAGGCCACAGTGGGACCTGCTGACTCTTTGTCCAGTGCTCTTTTCCTTACCACATTCATCAGTGTTGGAGGCTGGCTTTAGCCTACAGTCAATGACATCCACCCAGGAACGGATCCTCAGCTCTCAGACCCTGCAGGGTGGGCCCAGGGTCAGCTGAACTATCCCAACCAACTCCCAGGCCAGGTCAAGCCACCCCTCACTCGGGCCTGGCTAACGGGTTCCAAACCATGTCTTTACAGTGAAGCCTTCTAAGTCACAGTCCATCATTTCAACCCTAACCTATCAGGTACACAGCTCAGCCCTGCTTAAGTGTGGGAGGGAACCGTCAAAGATAAAACTGACACAAATTCAGTTTAAAGATCTCAATTATCTTTATTGCAATTCTAGAATCAGGCAACCAGTTCTGCCACTTGCTGGCTGTGTGACACTAGGCAAGTTGCTCAACCTCTCTGAGCCTCATACTCTGTGCAGTTTATGCTCCCACCTGACCTGGCCTGAAGGCTTCCTAAGGATGAAGATTAGCGCCCTAAAGAGGGCCCCTCCCTGCCCCCACATCCCTGAGTCAGGCTTGTAAACCTTCTCTGTGTTTAATCCACGTTTAATTCTCTCTGATGTTCAGTGTGGTAGTTTTTTGTTTGTTTGTTTGTTTGTTTGAGACGAAGTCTTGCTCTTGTGCCCCAGGCTGGAGTGCAATGGTGCGATCTTGGCTCGCTGCAACCTCCACCTCCTGGGTTCAAGCGATTCTCCTGCCTCAGCCTCCCAAGTAGATGGGATTCCAGGCGCCCGCCACCACGCCCAGCTAATTTTTGTATTTTTAGTACAGATGGGGTGTTTCACCATGTTGGCCAGGCTGGTATCGAACTTCTGACCTCAGGTGATCCTCCTGCCTAAGCCTCCCAAAGCGAGCCACGGCGCCTGGCCTGTAGTTGGTTCTATCATCCCATTTCCAAGACGGAGAAAACAAACTGTTACGGCTTGACCCAGGCCCTGATCCTCCCAGCCCGAGTGGGCCCTCTTGACTCAGACATCCCCTTCCTCAAGCACAGTTGAGACCTGCAGGACTGAGGGTAGTTGACCTTTGACCCAGGTCTCTGTCTGTCCTCAGTTCCGGGAGAACATCCAAGACGTGCTATCTGCCTTGCCCAATCCTGATGACTACTTCCTCCTGCGCTGGCTCCGAGGTAAGGATAGAGCGTGGGGCTGGGGTAGCGTCAAGGGCATGAAAGAGGAGTGTATTAGGTATCTATTGAGTGTATCAAATTACTCCAAAATACAGCCATTTAAAACAACTGCAAACATTTGTTCTCTCTCATGATTTCTGTGGCCAGAAATTATGGAAAGGCTTAGTGGGGTGGTTCTGACTCAGGGTCTCTCATGAGGATGCAGTAAAGATACCATCGGGATGCAGTCATCTGAAGGTTTGGGGCAGGAGGATCTGCTTCCAAGATGTCGAACGTAGCTGGCAAGTCTGTGCTGGCTGTCGGCAGGAGGCTGCAGGAGGCTTCAGTTCTTCCTCACAGGGGCCGCTTGAGCATTCTCACAACAAGGCGGTTGGCTTCCCGCTGAGAGACAATGTGCTAGCAGCCCTCACTCTCAGCGCCTCCTCGGCCTCGGCATCCGCTCTGGCGATGCTTGAGGAGACCTTCAGCCCACCACGGCACCGTGGGAGTCCCTCTCTGGGCTGGCTGAGGCCGGAGCCGCCTCCCTCTGCTTGCGGGGAGCTGTGGAGGGAGAGGCGCGGGCGGGAAACGGGGTTGCGCGCGGCGCTCGCGGGCCAGTGCGAGTTCCGGCAGGCGCGGACGCGGGCTCGGCAGGCCCAGCACATGAAGCGGCCGCCGGCGCCGCCGGCCCAGGGCAGTGAGCCAGCAGCTGCGGAGGTTGCGCCGGGTCCCCCAGCAGTGCGGGCCTGCCGGCGCTGCACTCAAATTCTCGCCTGGTTTAAGTGCGGGCCTGCCGGCGCTGCACTCAAAGTGGCGCTGCACTCAAATTCTCGCCAGGTTTAGCTGCCTCCCCGCGGGGCAGGGCTCAGGACCTGCAGCCCGCCATGTCTGAGCTCCCCCGCTGCAGTGGGCTCCCGCGCGGCCTGAGCCTCCCCGACGGGCGCCGCCCCCTGCTCCGTGGCTCCCGGTCCCATCGACCGCCCAAGGGCTGAGAAGTGCAGGCGCAGCCCGGGACTGGCGGGTAGCTCCGCCTGCAGCCCCAGTGCAGGATCCACTGGGTGAAGTCAGCTGGGTTCCTGAGCCGGATGGGGACTTGGAGAACTTTTATCTAGCTAGAGGATCGTAAATACACCAATCAGCACTCTGTGTCTAGCTCAAGGTTTGTAAATACACCAATCAGTACTCTGTATCTAGCTAACTCTGTGTCTAGCTAACCTAGTGGAGACTTGGAGAACTTTCTGTCTAGCACTGTGTCTAGCTCAAGGATTGTAAACACACCAATCAGCGCTCTGTCAAAACGGACCAATCAGCTCTCTGTAAAATGGACTAATCAGCAGGATGTGGGTGGGGTCAGATAAGGGAATAAAAGCAGGCTGTTTCCCCCTCAACCCAGCCAACAACAGCAACCTACTTGGGTGTTTTTCCTGTGCTGTGGAAGTTTTGTTCTTTGGCTCTTTGCAGTAAATCTTGTTGCTGCTCACTCTCTGGGTTCACACTGTCTTTATGAGCTGTAACACTCACCTCAAAGGTCTGCAGCTTCACTCCTGAAGCTAACCAGACCACAAACCCACCAGGACCAACGAACAACTCCAGATGCGCTGCTTTTAAGAGCTGTACCACTCACCACAAGGTCTGCAGGTTCACTCCTGACAGCGAGACTGCAAACTCACCAGAAGGAAGAAGCTCCAGACACACCATCTCTTTTTTTTTTTTTTTTTTTTTGAGACGGAGTCTCGCTCTGTCGCCCAGCCTAGAGTGCAGTGGGCAGATCTCGGCTCACTGCAAGCTCCGCCTCCCGGGTTTACGCCATTCTCCTGTCTCAGCCTCCCGAGTAGCTGGGACTACAGATGCTTGCCACCTCGCCAGGCCACTTTTTTGTATTTTTTTACTAGAGATGGGGTTTCACCAGGTTAGCCAGGATGGTCTCGATCTCCTGACCTCGTGATCCGCCCGTCTCGGCCTCCCAAAGTGCTAGGATTACAGGCTTGAGCCACCGCGCCTGGCCCACACCATCTCTAACAGCTGTAACATCGTGAGGGTCCACAGCTTCATTCTTGAAGTCAGTGAGACCAAGAACCTGCCAATTCCGGACACACTGCCATGAGTGATCCCAGTGAGCAGGGAGGAAGTGGTAATATCTTACAATGAAGCCTTCTGAGTCACATTCCTTTTTTTTTTTTTTTTTTTTTGAGATGGAGTCCCACTCTGTTTCCCAGCCTGGAGTGCAGTGGTGTGATCTCGGCTCACTGCAATCTCCACCACCCAGGTTCAAGTGATTCTTGTGCCTCAGCCTCACAAGTAGCTAGGATTCATGTGCCACCACGCTCAGCCCATTTTTGTGTTTTTAGTAGAGACAGAGTTTCATCATGTTAGCCAGGCTGGTCTCAAACTCTTGACCTCACATGATCCACCTGTCTGTCTTGGTCTCCCAAAGTGCTGGGATTACAGGCATGAGCCATCTCGCTGGGCCAAATTCCATCATTTCTACAGCTATCTATCAGGTACACAGCTCAGCCTTTCTCAGTGAGGGAGGGAACTGTCAAAGACAAAATTACGACACATTTGGTTTAAAGATCTGAGTTATCTCTACTGCAATTCTAGAATCAGGCAACATTTCATCTTATGAGATAGAATAAGTGTTCAATGAGTGAAGCGGAGGAGTTTGGCTTTATACACAGAAAAGGGGCTGAAGAAAGCAGAAACAGAACAAAAGGCAAATCTATCATTTCAAAGCTACAATACTTTTCTGGTAAGGCAAGAACAATGGAAAGATAACTGATTGGTTTACATCAGGTGAGTTCAGGTTACTTTTTGCTGTAAGGCTAAAAACAGAACTTCATTAACATACCAGTTGAAGATTGTAACTGGACTGGCCTGTTAGGGAAATTAGGTGCGTGCGCTGTCTCTCTATCCCTCTTTTAAACAAAGTCTCACTCTGCAGCCCAGGCTGACCTCACTGTAGTCTTGACCTCCTGGGCTCAAGCGATCCTCCCACCTCAGCCTCCCTAGTAACTGGGACTATAGGAGCTCGTCACCACTCCTGGCTAATTTTTGTGTGTATTTTTTGTAGAGACAGAGTTTCGCCATGTTGCTCAGGCTGGTCTAGAACTCCTGGGTTCCAGTAATCCACCTCCCTCAGCTTCCCAAAGTGCTGGTGTAATGCCCAGACCGTTTGTTCCCCAAAGAAGACCACCAGAGTCCAGAGTCAAAGCCAAGCGGCAAGGATCTTTTACTGCAAGTTCGAACTTGGTCCCTCCATTCCACAGCGTACAAGAGGGCCCTGAACAATGCGAGTGCTTGCCTTTTATAGCCCGATGTAAATAGGATATGTAAAGTTACAGAGGAACAAGGGAATTCTTTTGGTTACAGCACTACAATTGGTTAACATTTTAAGTTATACATT